>NC_083772.1:10666823-10826823 GCF_963514075.1 Conger conger
CACGTGGTTAAATATGTTCTGTCTATATGACACAGGTTCCCAGCATGCTCAGCTGGTCAGAGTACCTTATCAGGTAGAAGGCAGCCTTTGGTGACGGGAGGATGTTGAAAGGAGCAGGCATAGTGAGGCCTTCCCGGAAGTAACTCAGGTAGAGCTTTGAACGGGCAAACTTCCACTCCACATCGGCAGCATCCTGACAGGAAACAACAGCAACAAGTTTTCTTGAGTGAAACAAAATGGCTGACCGACAGGTCTTTTCCTCTCTCAGCTCTGCTGCTGCCTGCGGCGTGAAGTGAATAATGACTGTTCATGTGAAGTGGGGTGGGAAAGAGACAAGATTGCTGCAATGTGCACAAAAGCAATGCAGTGGGGGTGGGGGGAGGCTACTGGGGCCGCATTTATGAAAGTAGTTTTGTTACAAATAGGCTACAGCAGGCGGGCCATAATGTCTGAAAGTTTTCTTTCATTTGGCTGCCAACAAGGGCCATGTTCTTTCACCAAACAATGCCTTGAATGAACCACTAGTCCCGAGAACACCCCAAAACCAGCTAACACTGCAACCTTCTGGGACTGGAGTTTGGCCTACAGCGTGCAGAACAGTCCTTTGGAGGAAATTCTCTTTCAATATCAAGAGTGTATCCCTCACCTCAATCTTCTGGAATGAATTGGTGATCATAGCGACAAGCATGTTGAGCAGGACGATGACGATGACCAGCGTGAAGATCCCGTACAGCATTCTACCCACAAACTCGGCCAGCACAAACTCCGGCATATCCACATAGCCCTGATTGGCTACTCCAAACATGGTCCAGAACAGGAAGTGAAACGTTTCATTGAACCTGAATGTGGAAACAGGAAGGAGAAAATGAACACATCATGTCAAAAAGTGGCTTAGTAAAGGCCCTGATCTAGAATACAGACTGTAGTCTTTGAATTTCAATTTCATGCCTGGGCTATGTCATAAGTTGACAATGACCAAGTCTTTGTTGTTGTCTTTGACATTCACCTGACCATTGGAAGCCTATGTTTAAGTCTACCAGACTGCTAATACTGCTAGCTCTCCTGTAGCACTGTGTGGACTGTGGTGTGTGAAATAGCTAGCTGCTCACAGGCAAGTGCATTAACTAAGTTGTAGCATTGCTTGAACAGGGACAGGTGGCACAAAGGTGACCTGAGTAGCACTGAGTGGTTTTGAATCCGAAATGAGAACATTAGCACGATATGTAACTCTATTAGATATAATAATATATTAACAAAGAACAGGGTGACTGCTGTACCGGCCAAGACGTGGAGAGATTATATAAGGCACATAGATGTTGTTGACTCCACAGAGGAAGGCTGTTCCTATGATCATCAGGATAAACAGAAACCTGGAAGAGAGGTGGACAGATTATATGTTCAGAATTAAAATTACCTCTGATACATTTGATCATCCCCAAAACACTGGCAGACAAGATGAGGTCAAGGCACCCCATGCATTTCTTTCCGCATCTGATGTAAAATAATTGGTGAAATTATGTAAAACGCGGTTGCCCAACCCTGTTCCTGGAGATCGGCCATGCTGTATGCTTTCATTCCAGCCCTAACAAAGCACACCTCATTCAACAGCCAGAGGTCTCGTTCAGCTGCTAATTAATAGAATCAAGTGAGCCACACTGGTGATGAAACGAGGACGGTAGATCTCTAGAAATAGGGTTGGGCAGCCCTCATATATAACACCACGTCCCGTCGCCTCCACGCTGACCCCTGGTGGCTTTACCTCATCATGTCATCAATCATCTTGCCAATGGATATCTGCAGGGTTCCCAGGGACTCGTGTGCAGGCAGGATGTACGCCAGGCGAGTGAAGCTGAGCATGCTGGTCACTGCAAACAGCACCTCTGAGATGAACTGGGGGTCCTCCTGCCACCACTCATTCCTCTCTGCAAAGGGCCCGAATGGGACAGATGCACAGTCAACGGTATGTTTGGGGATGAAAGGATTTGATGAAGCGTTGACAACAGATATAATTTCCTGGTTCCGTTCTGACCCTCTTTGGGTGAAAACATACAAAGACATTCTAAAAATATGAAAATATAATACAAATATTGTATTTAATTTCAAAATATTGTGATCTGGTAACACAACATAGTGTGTGGCAAACAAGGCCTGGATTCTATCAAGATTGATCCTAAAATTCAACACAATTAAACGTAAAAGAAAGGCATAATTCTGCTCAATTCTGCAAGAGGTAAAATGGAAATTAATCTGAAAAAAAAAACGGAATTGACACAAACATATATCGATCCCAACTGGCAACTACGTGTGTCTATTGAGATCTTGCATATATCAGTACTAGCATAGGCCTAAGATGCAGCCTGATGGGGTCCCTCACCTGTCTGGGTGAAGTACTCACACTCCTCTCCATAGCCCAGTCCCAAGCCCTGGCACAGCACGTAGCCCTTTAGCATGATGAGGACACGCAAGGCGAAAGAGGCCAGGTACATGCTGAGGACCATCATGTCCAGAACATTCCACCAGTCCAGGAAGTAGCTTCTCAGGCCCTCAATCCACACCTCCTTACATTCGAACCAAAAGAAACCTGGAACAACACAGGGTGTGGCCTAAGTCACCCTGCTGTAGCTTCAGATGGTTACAGACCATAAAAAATACAATGTAAACGGTGGCTGCTGAGCGTTGGTGAGATCCTATTCATTCATATGTTATAGGTAATACTTCCACTTGTGTTTAATTATTTTAGTATTCAGGGTATTCTAGCTGCCAACCATGGTATTGCTACTTGGAAAGTTATCTGAGTATTCTACAAGGGCTTAAGTTTTTATCTATGTGTTCGCTCTAGGACTTGGAACCATATCCCCCTCTCAGGTCTTCAGTGCACTTGTCCCTGGTTCTGATTTGCACTTTATTGTACATCAATCTGGATAAGAGCGTCTGCTAAATGACTATAATGTAATGTAATGTAATTCATACAAAAGGGCAAACATCAGCAATAAATATAATGTTGCCATTCAAGGAGACTGACAGTCAATTCTTTACTTGTACTGTTCTTAAAGACTGATTTCATGCGCTACAGCAGTGGTAGCCAACCCTGTATCCTAAAGATCTACCTTCCTGTAGGTTTTCACTCCAACCCTAACAAAATACTCCTCATTCAGCAGCTAGATATCTAATTGAACTGCTAATTAGTAGAATCAGGTGAGCCAAATTGGGGTTGAAATGAAAACCTATAGGACAATATTTCTCCAGGAACAGTTACTTCTACAGAATGCATCTAAGCATGTAGATTTTGTGATTTTTGTTGCAGACCTACCAGCAACCCAGACCATGTGGAGGGAGCTGTGCAGGATGTTCTGCTTGCGGGAGGCAAAGTCCTGGCGGTAGACCTCCATGCTGATGGATTCCCCCAGCAGGGTGATGAGGAACCACATATAGGAGGCGGAGTGCAGCAGGAATTTGATTACAGGAATTTTCAGGGTTTTTCCAATCTGCAAGTGGCACAGGATTAATTGAATTTTACTCAAAAGGAAGCCAGCATGAAATGACCTTGGAACAGAAGAGAACCGACCCAGAGGCACATCTGGATAAAGCAGCAGTTAAGTGGCACGTGACAATGAAAAGTCCCCCAACCAAAATCCTTCCCGCACAGTTTTACAGCCACATATCCATTGCTTTAGGCCTTTAAGCCTGCTCCTTTCAACATATCCATAGTCATGAGTCACATTGTTTGATTTCAGACCGCGGGGTGTTGTCACTGTCACTTGCCACTTCACTGATGCTTTATCCAATAAAGCAGAATAGAATTATTCCGAAATGGAGTGACAAAGGATTCAGTGAAACATGGTTCCTTGTCAATCTCACCTTTGACTTGGGGGCTATCCAGTACACGAGGCAGAGAAGGGGCATGGCCAGGAAGATCCCCAGGGACACCAGCAGCTTCCAGGCGGTCCTGCTGCCCCTCCAGCTGGTCAGGTTGCCACACCAAATGGAGGAAAGTACTTGCTGGCAGATGGGGTGAGTCACAAACTTGAGGAAGAGAAGGTTACAGTCATGAGTGCCAAGGACATGCTTTTAAAATATTTTTTCTGCATTGCTGTGAAATTTCACATATACTTCATTAACGGTGCAAACAGTAATTGCACTGGTCCCAGTCTTGTGGGTACATCATTGTTGCATAACTACACAGACAGTAGGTTATGAAGCATAGATCTTCAGATGAAGTAAATACACCTGGCGACTCAATCTACATGTATCAATAAAGAGGCAAGGTTTGCCACCTCCATGCCTTTACCAGGGATTTAGACCCAGAGACAGTGTCTCTGATGTTGTCTTTTTATTAATAAATGTAGTATAAACAAAAGAGCAACATTGATTTATAGTATCTGCTCACAGATCCGATGTTATACCTAATACAGCTAGGATATGAGGCTGGTTAATACCGCGTCCATTGACACCCTCCCCTACCGACCCCACCCGGTCCTGCCCCTCCCGCCCCTCCACCTGTTTCTGGTTGAGGTTGACAGCCAGTCGGAGGCGCTCCAGGTTGGGGATGCCCTCCTCGAAGGTCTGCTCGTCTAGCTCATCCTCGCCTTCCTCGCCGCAGTTGTTGAGGATGGTGGTCACCTCGCTCTGGTTCCGGCACATTCCCAGCAGCTCCACCGCAAACTCCTGGCACAGCTCCTCCAGGGCCAGGTACTGGGGCTGAGGCACACCGACACAGGGACACTGGCTGAGCAATTCATTTCATTACATTATATTAATGGCATTTGGCAGACGCTCTTGTCCAGAGCGACATACAGTGGATTAGACTAAGCCGGAGACAATCCCTCCCTGGAGCAATGCAGGGTTAAGGGCCTTGCTCAAGGGCCCAACGGCTGTGCGGATCTTATTGTGGCTACACCGGCCACCGGCGCCATGTTGTGAATACCTGTAGTAGCACAAGCAGTCCAAGAAATGCGAATACACCAGCCAGTGCGAAGGGGGGACTGTCCTTACAGTCATAACGCAAATTATCACCCCTTGTTATTTTTGCAGTGGTCACCAACTGCACAATGTTAATCACATACCTAATACCAGGCAACGCACTAATAATAATGCCAATATTATTCACAGAATCCTGGTATTAATAACATTATCGTTACAAATAGCACTCAACGGGTCAACCTGCATGTTAAACTCCAGCTAAGCACACTGCGATTGACCCACCATGCAGTATGTCGCAGACAGTTTTAACTTTGATAAGTAATGTTGTAACCAGTACATGGGTTCTCGGTGAATTGTTTTAGCAGTAGCGCTCAGCGGGGCCCCCTCCTCTCTGACCTTGAACTCGGGCTCCTTCTTGGAGAGCTTGCGCAGCTCCCGGCTGAGGCGGAAGGCGGACAGCATGGCGTCCTCGGAGGCCACGGACAGGTAGGCGCGGCTGGCGATGCCGCGGTAGGTGTTGATGCGGGACAGCGAGAACTTGAGCAGGTCGTACTGCCGCCCGTTGCGGCACTCCAGGCAGATGCAGGAGATGGTGTGCGGGCGGGGGATGTTGTGGCCCTTCTGGGTCAGCATGGTGACGATCTCGTAGAGGTCCTTCTGGCAGGCCAGCGTCAGCGGCGTGACGCCGGGGGCGAACTGCGAGTCGTCGATGGAGTGGTCGAAGATGGCCTGGGAGAAGGAGTGCACGTCCATCTTGTTTCCCTTCTCCAGGTCCAGCCGGTCCAGCAGCCTCTTCACCACGCGCGGCTGGTTGGTGTCCACTGCCACCAGCAGCGCCTCGTGGATCTGCCGGAAGTCAAACTTGACCGTCTCCAGCAGGGTGTCCAGGGTGCTCTCCTTGCCCAGGCGGATGGCCAGGTTCAGGGCCTCCCTCCACAGCCGGTCCTCGGACTCGTCCAGCTGTCGGAGCATGCCGTCTGGCGTGGTCAGCAGCCTGCTGATCTCCAACGTGTTCCCTTCGTGTATGGCCGTGATCAGCTCCGGCGGGAAGCGCATCTTCTTGTTCACGATCTCCCGCCATTGTTCCGGCTGTTTTCAGGGAGGGAAAAATCACTTATCTGCCCCATTTCTAATCAAGAAAAGTGTATATAGTAGCTAGGAGCGCAAAATGCCACACATATTTCATTTTCATTTGCTGAAAGGCTCTATTCATCCTACCAGCCTGCTCCCTCTTAGACGTTTACTCTGGATTACTCTAATTAAAATCAAAAGGTTAATATCACAGGCCTGTGTGCATTGTTCCATACTGCAGAGTTTACTGAGAACCTTAAATGTCATTTACATTCATTATAATCCTTGACTTTTTGGTTATGTGCTTATTCTGTAATCTGTTGATGAATATACATGGCTATGCCTTCTGAATAATGGAGAATTCCAAATCATTAATTACATTAATTACACATGTTTCATTAGAATAGTTAATATAATGCAAAGCAGACTCCTCTTTATTCATTTTTATGCAAACGAAGAGAAACCCATGAATGATACTCCATAGAGTTAGCTTAAGGGCTCTTATGATATATTGCCATTGCCATATATCAGACAGAACATCAAATGTAAAAATAATAATACTTACCGTAAGGTTTTCCATGTTTATCAGATATGCAGCGGGAATCTCTGGATGTAAAGATGTTTACCCTCATGAAGGAGTCATCTTACATTATGATCACAAGTTCACAATCCAGAATTTTTTTTTCTTTTTTCTTTTGTTTAATATGCCAGAGGTTCGCAGAGCCAATCTGATACCAAAATCCAGTATAATTACCGTGTGCAGTTTCAACTGAAAGAGGAGGATGGATGAGTGCGGTGCGTCTCCTGGCTTGCTTTGCCTTGTCTTTGCCAGTAGCGCTTGGGTGTGGAGCGATTATCCATGCAAAAGCAAAAACAGAAAGGTCCCTACAGGGATAGGCCAATTAAGACGCAACAGTTTTGTACCTCATTAGGCCCATTAAGGACTGTGTCCTGTAACTCTCTGTTCCTTTCTGTCCTTCAAAACAGGATCTCATTGGTAAAATTATTTTTGAGATCAAACGTACCAGTTAAAATGGCTTTTATTGGTTTATATAAACACATAAAGATTAGAGAGGATGTAGAAATCCTAAAGGAGAGAACAGGGAGGTATCGATTAGGGTTCCCTTCACCCCTACTCTAATACATCTCCATTCGGGTATTCCAGTTTTCAGTGCATGAATATGTTTGTGACTGCCCACAAACTGGAAATGATTTGTGGCATGAAAGATATGAAAGGTGCCACCATGAAAAGCCCGAAACAGATGTTTAAGATTTTCATTCTGTGAAACAACCCTTGGGAATGTCATGCTTGTATCTATGACTTCCCTCAGATTCCAGAATATATTACAACTACTAGGTTTCTTTAATTCACTGGAAGAAGAGGTAGAAGAAGAAGAATCCACAAGGTATGAGTAATACTTCCATTGTACTCCACTAGATGGCGAACGAAGCCTGCATTGCAACTTGCGCTCATATTTTCCTGTGGTTGCTGCAGCATAAGGATTCCTCCAATGCTCCAGTGAGAGTGTGTACAGTGTAATTCATACCACCACTGAAGAGAATTGGCCGCCACACTGCACACTGCAAAGCTTATCTTCTCAGCTCAGACAGTTTCTAAGTGAACCTGATGAAGAGCATGCAGTCTAAAGTGTTACTCGTTTGTGAATTTACATTATTGGCATTTTGGCAGACGCTCTTATCCAGAGCGACGTACAGTTGATTAGACTAAGCAGGAGACAATCCTCCCCTGGAGCAATGCAGGGTTAAGGGCCTTGCTCAAGGGCCCAACGGCTGTGCGGATCTTATTGTGGCTACACCAGGATTGGAACCACCGACCTAGCGTGTCCCAGTCCTTTACCTTAACCACTACGCTACAGGCCGCCCCCCCCTGAATAAACCACTGGGAGCATTGAAATAGTGAAAATAAATGTTCTCACGCTTATGTACTCCCACTATATGTCCCACTGGGCCACTGGTAGGATATTGAATGTGGCTTCTTGTACTGGTTAAATAGACCGAAATGTAAGCAGGAAGAAGAAACCTGTGAATAGGCTGTGAACTCTTTATGTATGGAAATAGTGCTCTTCCGACTGGCTGCTTATGGATATAAAATCATGTGCTGTCACTCACAATGAGAGCAACAACGACAGGTGTCAATTGTATGTGTTGTCTTGTTGTTTATATAACTGGGCTTTTCCCTTTCTGAGGTACACTACAGCGACACCCACGTCACACTACGCCCACACAACACACCTGTATGTGGCCCAGTGACAATAGCATTGTCAAAACATTTCCCTTTATTGCTTGTTATGGGGTTTTTTTCAGATCCCATTTAAGAAGCCTGGGGTCCTTGGATTAGATTTCTGTCCTATTTTGTTCTTCAAGAGGACATTTCTTACCACTGTCCATACAGGGCACATGTCGAAATACAAGACTATGTGTACACAAATTAATACAAGCATACACCCGTAATTCATACACCCCCAAAAATATGTGGGACTCTTTGGCTGTAATTTACCACTGGATGTCGTCTTCATAACTGTACATCTACTAATATACAGTAGCTATAAATCTCCCAACAAGTATATGAAAGCCTATATCAGTCTCAGTCCAACAATAGCTTAACTTTGCTAGTATTTTCAGAAGCACAACCTCTCATGCAGTCTCTCCCCATTAAGAATGTGGTGAGGACCTTGGTTGCTAGGAGGCTTGTGTGATCTGGCTCTTCACAGTTGGAGTATGTCACGTGAGCCTGTTGTCTCAGAAGCATTTGTGGATTTGTAGGGGGGCACAGCGGCTGTAGTTGATCCAGGGGGTACATATTAAATCAAGATTACTGAATTAGCTGGATAAGTTCACCAAGTAAAACCAAGAATAACATTTAACTTCAGTTCCATGTTCCAGTTTTGAAAGGGTTCCGGGGTTTACCTGGTGAATTCAGCTAACTCAGAAATCCTGCTTTGTGTTATAACGCCCTTGAACAGAAAGGCAAATATAAATAGTTTATGAGCGTCTTTTTGAACAAATGCTGTACCATGGGGATTGCGGTCTGCTTCTCTATCAGATTCGTAAACCCAGTGAAATCCACACATCCTGATGCTAGTTTTTTTTTGCCGAAAATAAGTGAAACCTTCATTTTGGCTCAACTTAACTGTTACTAAGTTTGTGACACCAAGAATAAAAAGACAAAGGATACCCCCTTTTGTAAGGACAATACTTGTGTCAATATTTGGGCACATTATTTACTTCCAAAGACCTTTACAGTGTTAGTTGTTGTTAGTTGCTTGAAAGCCAACGTGGTGTTCAGTAATCTACACTAGTGACACGAAGATCAAGGGCCTTTCCGAAAGCAAGGACACACTTTATGACCACTATATTAACAGTCCTTTAATTATTCATTATACATATTGACATAGACATGAATGCTTAAAGTTATTCTATCAGGAAGATTGGATTCATGAATCGGACTTTATGCTTTGTTTCCAGATAAAACACTGAAGGGAACTGTTGAAAAAAATGCATGATAATGCTGATATCACTTATTACAAAAGTATCACCTTATTGAGAAATGCCCATATTACTTTAGTTTCTGTATTGTCCCCATTCTGATGGGAGAAGTTATGACTGCTTTAGATATGACTGTGGATTGCAGAAATGAGGCAGACAATAGCTACTGCATTGGATGTAAAACAAACAGAACCATACTGTGAAACATTAAGCTTCTTATTCACAGTAAATTTTTATTTATTTATGTATTTATTTATATTTAAAAGCTACATGGAAATATGATTTTTCTGGTAAAACGCAGCTGCTATCAGAAGAGGGAATGGTTCAGACATTGCACTTTAGTCATATGTATCCATATGTATCATTTACCGTGAAGAATTCCCTGGCTGAGGGGCGAACAGTGGGAGTTCTCCCTCACTAAACACCTGAGATCAGGTACACATGGAAGATGCATGTGAGTTTTGCATGAATAATTTTTTTAAATCATTTACTGTGCCAGTAAAAACATACAGTAAATAAATATAGAGCAGGAGGGCTCACTTTGCTGTCAGTTTTGACTCCCAGAGAAAGAGGCATGAGCTCAGCAGGTGTGAAATGCATTGCCTTTTTAGAGGAGCCCACAGTTGACAATAGCCAACACCTTAGAATCATAATGGTGCATTTATACATGACCGTATGACCTTTGTACAACAATCCACACAGCCATGAAGCTTTAAGTCTCCATGACTGTCATTGTTACGATGGTGTGCTCACTTCGTGTTGTCCTTTGTGTCATTATGGGGACTTTTCTGACATTTGGTGACTTCCCAAGTTACAATATGTTGACATTTCCATGACAACCATGAATGAAGAAGTTCTCTGAATGTTATATTATTATATTAATATTATGGTCACGGATTTATCCGTTTGGCTTGTGCACTATTCCCGAGCTGGTGTGCAGAAAGCAGCAGAAAAAAAGAGTTATGATTTTAATCCTATCAAGATTACTTCAAGAGAGAATATAGTTCATGTTCCCTGTGTCGCCCTCAGATTGTAGTCATGAGGTTTATCCTTTGCGTACACTCAAACCATGCAGGGAAAATTAGTCCCAGCCTCACTGGAAACCACCAGAACACGACTGGGCTTCCTCTTTTATTGTCTACTACCTAGAATAGTACCCTTCTGGCACATTTCACAAAATGGCTGCATCATCATGACTGTACAGAGATCAGAGATCTTTCAGACCTTTGGGGAACTTGTATACTTTTTACTGTGTCTCTGCAGAGATGTTCTGTGTCATGGCTTTATGCTGCAACCAAACTGCCAAATGAGGATTATAATAAAGAACTGACCTGAACTGTGGTCAGAGAAGTAATGTGACTGGTATTTCATATACTATACATATGTTCATCATATATAAATATTACATATATATATATATATATATATATTACATATCTTTTATAGAATATTAACATTAGGGCAAATCATTGTTAAATTGACGTTGTGTGCTCAAAATCCTAACTAATGTGCTCTTTGTGCTACTATATTGTACAGTATTTTATGGTTGCTGTCTTGCCCTGGTTTCCCTTGAACAATAGATTATATCTTTCTCTATCTCTTGGGACCCTCTGGTAAAATAAAAGCTAAATGAAAGGCATAAAACCAGGTGAGCTGAGTTAAATGCCTAATAAACTACTTTATTTGATCAATTAAGTGCTGACTAACCACCTAAATGAGCAGCTGAAAAGGCCTGATGTAAGATTGTTAATGTAAAACCATGCCCTGAATGACTAATTACTGGGTTCAGGATGACTGCGACTTATGGCTAATAATTGTGTTGTTGTTTTTTTGGTGAAATTGTATCTCTGGTGCTACATGCAAAATTCCAGTATGACTTTCTTCACACCTTTCTTTGTATGTTTCCAAGTGGTGTACAAAGTTAAATGTTGAGGATATTTTGCAAACTGCTTAACATTTCTTCACTTGAAATGATTTGTAGGAATTGCTCCTGGTGATTGCACTCAAGTGCTTGTCAATGGGAAGTTCTAATATGCCAAACAAGAAAAGGGTTTAATGAGGGATATCAAATAAAATGAAGAGTTTGCACCTACAAATGTACAGTTGAAGCTGAACATTTACTGAACTTTTAGCTGCATGATGATAAAATCACAAAAAGGAAAATATATTTTATGTGTCAAGCATTATTTCTGCTCATAGGGGTCTGTTTGATGAGGTTTGATATATCAAAGGGAAAATGCAGAACCTCCAGGTTTTTGCACACTGTTCATGTACAAAAGTACACAATGAAAGTTAGAGAATAATTCATTTCCTGCTATTTAACACTGATATCATAGCACATTCTGCACAGCTGAAGATTTCACTTTTTGAAAAGACAAGAACGCTGCCGGTGTCTGTTTTGAGGATATACAATTATTTGTCTCCATAATTTCATATCCTCGCCAGGGAAAGGCCACATCTTCGTCATGTTTGGACTTGGATTGACTCTGCCTTCTTGTTGCCTGGCAACCTGATCGTCAGCCTAGTTGAGGGCATCAGCTAGACCCTGCAACTGGAGTCAATTTGGGGACAATGGGATGGAGATTACTAAAATGGTAAAAGTCAGCTGAGGAGACTTAAATCACATTTACAAGGCTCCTGTGTTTTACTGCCAGTCAGAAAACAAGTGTAAAACTTGCTGATAATGGACAAGTCAGGGTGGAGAAATAAAAAACTAAAACCTGTCTGCGCCTAAGTAATGACAGTACACTTTTTAGTACTCACTTTATTTTGTCCAATGTGACTGGGAATGTTCTGGATATGAAAAAGTGGTTCTGCTACACCCCATCACTTTTCGAACTGATGAGTAGAGAGGCATGCGAAAGAAATGAGTGTAACTGCCCTCATGATCGGGGAGTGGGGGGAGAGGAAGTGTTGTCTGTATAAAAGGAACAGTACTGACTCTGTCTGACTGGGTTGACAGAGCACAGCCCAGCACAGCCTGTGAGCAGCCAGCATGCAGCGGATACACACCTCCTCAGGTACTGTAAGACTGCATTCACACCCCTATAGCACAGCATCCTTTCAGGGACTATGCCCATCTCTGCCTGTGTTACAGTACTAGGTCCTCTACAGATGGCTCCCACCAGCCACTCTGCACAACAAGTGATACAATGCCTCTCTCTCTCTTTCATTCTCTCTATCGTTCTCACGCACTCTCTCTCTCTTCCTTGGTATCTCTCTCTCAGGACTTTTGCAATATAATTGTACTTTTGTTTTGAGCACAACAACAGAGGCTGACTCCATAAAGAGGTTTGCATAGAGGTTTGTACGTGTTGGTGAAGTACGTACAGTGCCCTGGGGGCTACACGGGTGTGTCACCTGCGTTAGAGAGTGAGACCTGAGTCAGGGATTGTAATGCCTTCTCCCCAGGACCCCTCTCTCTGGGCCCTGTCCTCACCATGGCTCTGGTGTGCAGCTGTTGCTTCCTGGTCTCTGAGACCACTGCAGGTGTGTTGTTACATTACATTACATTACTTTATGTTACGTTACATTAAATTACATTTCTTCACATTACAATACATTACGTTACATCACATTATTTTACATTACATTACATTACATTACGTTACATCACATTAATCACATTACATTACAGGCATTTTCTTTGTCTTTATTTCCATCATTCATTTTCATGCCTCTTGGAAAAATGAATATTTCTGTGAAACAGAACAACAGCGGTGTACAAACCCTGAGAAGGGGATTGTTTGGCCAAAACGCTTACATGTTGTCTTGTTTCCTCCAGGCATACGGTAAATAAAATTAATCAAGATTCAGATTTTTTTCTTCCCTCAGCTGAGAGCATTGGATTGGATTGTTAGACTTTATCTTTGTCTTCTACTGACCTTTAGACAGGTAGACAGACTATAGCTCATTTTTAGCACCAAGAACGGTCATCTGAGGATTTCATAATCAAGCTGTCATCTTTTTTTGTAATTTGTACTATTCCTAAACGTATTTTTTCCCCCTCAGATGATCCATCTCCTAAAATCTTGAGACCGAAGTCAGTGAAGATTAAGGCATCTCTAGGTAAAGTGCATGCCTAAAGCAGAGCTAGCATTGTCAGCTTAACTGGATGTCTCTCTCAGTTTCAGTTTCACCTTGCAATCCATATGAATGGAACTCTAGCACTTCAGTCCTGTGGGATCACCAATATCAGACTAAACCCATCAAGTCAGCCTGAGCATGGTATGCTGTAATCACAGCAAGACATGTCGCTGTAATCACTCCCTGTTCCATGGCTCAGGCAGTAAGAGCAGTCGTCTGGCAGTCGGAGGGTTGCCGGGCTGTGTCAAAGTGTCCCTGAGCGAGACACCTAACCCCCAAATGCTCCTGACGAGCTGGTCGGCGCCTTGCATGGCAGCCAATCGCCGTCGGTGTGTGAGTGTGTGTATGAATGGGTGAATGAGAAGCATCAATTGTACAGCGCTTTGGATAAAGGTGCTATATGAATGCCAACCATTTACCATTTACCATTCCATTTACTGTAATGGAAAAAAACAGGCCAAAAACAAATATTTGTAATGATACATCAAACTTCGTATTGACCTGCATATCTGTGGAGAGCTAGAGAATAATGTGAGAGAAAAAGTGAATTATTTTCTGAGCACAGCTATTAAGAAATGCTCTGTCTGTCTGCTTGTCTGTCTTTCTCTCTCTCTCAAGTGGAGATTCCTTACATTCAGTGGCTTAATATTCTTTTAGTAGGCTAGTGCTATTAGTAAATTACATTAACATGCAATTATACATACACCTGCAGGTAAACCACTGGTCATTCCCTGCAAGGCAGACGCTGGATTCGGAGACGACGTGACTCTCGTCTACTGGCTGGTGAACAGGAGCTTCGTAGAGCTTGCCTATCCAGACGGCAGGATCAGGATGGACCAAGAGGAGTGAGTCTTAAGGCTTTAAGGTGCCAGATCATGTGAGATCGGAACGTTCTTACCTGAACATTCTAATGCTGATGTAACAATCCCTACTGCGAACTGAAATGGAGTTCTAGAACAATGACTTAGAATTTTGGAGAAGAAACATTCCAAAAAACCTTCTTTTCAAAGGGATGACGATCACTGGCAGAGCCTGAATGTTGTATTTTAATATGTTTTACTCAGCACTTGACATTTTCCTTTGTTCCTCTTGCATTAGGACAGACACAAAAGGCAACAAAACTTTCATTCAAAGGGATCTGGAATTTCGGCACGTTACCAGGGATGATTTTGGAGCCACTTACATTTGTGTTGTGAGAAATGTAATGGGGATTGACCGGAAGGAGTTGCGGCTGAAAAGGTACAGTAACGTGCAAACTGAAATGTGCTTCCTGATTCAGGGTTCAAGTTTCCAGGTATATAAATGAGTAATGCCATAGTAAGAGACAGCAATGGTGGTATGGCAATGATAGGATAGTGATTATTATAGTAATGTATTTGTTAATTATAATTGATTGGTTATTATATTCATGTTTTTGTAAATAAAGAATCGAAACGTATCCACATATCTTAAATGCAATGCAATCGATTCTATTTTGTTCATTTATTAATCATAATATTCATCATCATCATCCTAATAATCATATTTATATTAGATATCTCACCTTTCTGATAAGGACAAAATATAATTTTATTCAAGCAGTTTTATTCAGTGGAGTACCTGACTTGAATTGTACTGAAATGTTGCTCAATGCTACTCTGATAGATATACACTCAGTGTATATATTAATATATTAGGTAGACCTGTACACCAGCTTGTTAATGTAAATGTTTAATCAGCCAATCATTCGGCAGCAACTAAATGCATAAAAGCATGCAGACGTGGTCGAGAGGTTCAGCTGTTGTTCAGACCAAATGTCAGAATGGGGAAGAAATGTGATCCAAATGACTTTGACATTGACCCTGTCTGGCACCAAGAAGTTGAGTATCTCAGAAACTGCTGATCTCCTGTGATTTTCATGCGCAACTTTTGCTAGAGTTTGCAGAGAATAGTGCGAAAAAAAAAAAAATCCAATGAGTAGCAGTTCTGTGGGCAAAAACATGTTTTTAATGAGAGAGGTCAGAGGAAAAGGGCCAGACTGGCGAAGTTGACAGGAAGGTGACAGTAATGCAAATAACCATGCATTACAATGGTGGTATGCAGAAGAGCATCTCTGAACACACAAAATGCGTCAAAATTCTAAGAAGTGGATAGGCTACAGCAGCAGAAGACCAATACGTCTAAAAAAACAAGTTTAATAAATACCTAATAAAGTGCTCATTGAGTGTACATTGTAAATAGTAAAATGTTAAAAAGTTAAAAAAAGAATAATGTTATTACAGAGTGAACCAAAACTGTATGAAAGGCAGGAAATGGAAAGAGTCTGGAGAGAAGTTGAGGAAAAAGAATGGTAAGACAATAATTACAGTACAATAATATATTATTTAATAAATACTGAATATACTCAATGTGTGTGAGTGGATATGGTTTTGCAGGATGTGCTCTGATGGTAAGTAATTCTGTCACACTTACCTCTCTCACTTCCCACCCTAAACTGTTGTTGTTTTCTTCAGGTTAGGCATGCAGAAGACACCAGCAGATCTTCTCGAACAACATCGCTACACCTTCTTGGTCAGCATCATCTGTTCGGCAGTGCTTCAGTAAACCGTATAATCGCTATGCTTCAGCCCAAGTTATATGTACTGTAAATTATTATTTTTTTCCTGGAAGAGGTTATTGAGCACTGAGATCATTTTCTCATTGGAGAAAGGTAATAAAGAGGGCTATGAAATTTCAGATGCCATCCAATAAAAGTGAGACGCTGTTTAGTTGTCTCCGTTAACTGCTGTCTCGACACAATGAGTAAGTGGAGAGATATGTCGGCTAAAATGCACACAACTGCGTAGATGCCGACATAGGCCCATAAAAAGCAGGCGTGTTGCTAAGACTGCTAGCTCCCGTGCTCCTTGGCTATCCCAGCAGAATACAAATGGAGGTGCAGTTGGACTGTGCAGCAGTGGTGGTGTCCTTTCTAGGCAGGGAAGATTTCATAGCTTCCCTTGTTTTATTTACTGTCTGTCAGCCTCTTTAATCCTCTGCACAAATACCAGGAGAGAAGGAGCCCAGTGCTCCTAAAGAGCAGCTGTTTTAGTTGACATTTTCACACACTCGCAGGTAAACGTAGACAACAGCACATATTGGTGTTTTGGGAAATGGAACATCGTTTTTTCTTGCTTGGCCACAGAAGTAGTTTCCACATTATTATTTGTTTCTTTTTGCGAAATGCTTACTGAAATGAAACATCGGAGAGATCGAAGGAGTGAAATGCACCCTGCCAGCAGACTAGCCTGGAAACATAGGGCAAAGCTAGTATACTCTGTGTGAACACTCTCCTCTTAGTTGGCCGATGCCTCAACTGTCATATTAATCAATCGCTCATGGCCTTGCACTACATTTTTGGCGCGATTTTAAGAAGCAGACACTGTGTTTTACAGAGCGCGCGATATTAATTACGCTGATGGACTCAACCAGACTCCTCCAACACCCCGAGGAAGCTGGAGCGGACGCCACGTGCTACCTTTGCAATTCTAATGAGATGCTGTACATCAGCTCTTGACGGGTATACATTTCATTCGCTGTTTAAATCTGCTGATAATATACAATAATAGAGGAGACATTTGCTGGCTGCGGTGCCTGGCCCAAGACTAACAAATGTAAGTTAATCATCCTTTTAAAATATACAATGTCTTTTGAAGTCAATGTGAAAACCACCAGCTTGATTGAAAGACATGCGATGCACAAATGCATTGAGAATAAAGCAAAACATGGAAATATGCCTCTCTGTGGTTAAATGAGTGTGTTGGCAATTATGGCTGATGTTTATACAGTCCTCCCTGAAGAACAACTGCTTAGCTGGTATACTCTGTGGAACTTCTGGAATGTCATTTTTGCAGGAACACAAGGGGAGGGTAATATTTATTTCCATGATTTCCTCATCTATCATCTTAGCTTGTGTTTAAGTGCTCCAGTCCAAGGATTTCTCTGGTTATTATTCCGGAGCCTGATGGTAATGATTACAAATGATATCTCCTCGTCTGTTTGGTATGGTATCTATTAATAGCCGTGGAATTATTAGTCTGCAATGCTCTACTCTGGGGTTTGTTAATAATTAATCTTGACAAATATATTTTTTCCTGCCTCTCATTTCCTTGGTTGTGATTTGATTTATATATCAATGCAGATGAGGCTGAGGGGGCAGGACTGCCCCCATTGGGTGACGTGTGGTTCTGCTCCAAATTACATTTAGTGGACAGAGACACTCTAATGAGGATTTCATCCTACAAGCCCCCGTAGAGTATGACATAGCTTTTATTATTGCAACAGCAAATAATGTCCTCACAATAAATGAATATATGTGAGGACATACACACACACACACACACACACACACACATTCATGCACACACACACACACACACACACATACATACATACAAACACCATAGTTGGCTAACTTCTTTGAGATGGAGCCTACTAGCTTCACAATGAAGGGTCATGTGTCTAGGTTTCTGGCTGACAGGGTGGTGTTTCTTGCAGATACCATCCATCCCACTTGTTATCATTACCTCGCAATCGAGATAAGGTAGAAAAATTAAGGAGATCTATAATGCTAACTATTGTTACATATAGTAGGTTCACTATGAATTGCTTTCTATGACTCAAGCACTCCAAATGATGGAACAGTCTTTGAGAAGTCTACGACTAACCTGTCACCTGCCTTTGTAAGTTAACTGTACTGTAGCTACATAGCATCAGTGTACATGTTTTAAATGTATTGAGAAATATATTCTGTAATCCAAGAAATGTATTTAATCACACATAATTGACTTTAATTCAAACCAGAGAAAGGACATTTATTTTGGATTAATAGTCTAAAAAAATATATAAAAATAAAAAAAGAAATACCAGAAATGTTATGGAGGAAGAACTCACTGAGTCTTGACTGATCAGCGATTTTAAAACGAGGTACCGCACGGGAAATTGTTTCAAACGTTTTAATGGGAAACAGTTGGTGGATTTCGAGGAATCTTTTGGGAGGGATAGTTTAATGTCAACTGGCATCGCTCCTGATTCAACCAATTGTACAGCCACGCGCGTTCTGCTGTGAAAATACTACCGCAGGAAGAACTTAGAACTTAACTCTGAAACATCGAAACTGTACATGTGATACGGCAACATTTTTCAAACGTGAGTAGCTAGGCTTCTGTGTTATTAAACTATCTTGGTTGTTTTGCGTGACAAACAATAACAAATTGAAAGTCTTTAAAATGCGACGGCCATGCACATTCAGAAACTTGCAAAAGTTGAATGTGCAGCCTCCTGTGAATAATCATTACTAACCATACCCAGCAAGCATCTTTAAATTAAACGAATTCTCTTTTTGTCTTTCCATTTAGTATCCGTATGGGGCTAATGTGCCACCTCGCTCGCGGGTGATTCTCGTTTGTTAATTACTTTGAAACAGTGGTGCATCTGAATGTGCCTAAAACCCTATGAACGTTAGAATAGTCTCGATAGGTTAAACGGGCAGTTGGAATTCATATCACGTTTCTACTCTAATATTAAGTTAAGAGAAGCATAATTTAACGCAGTAGCCAACTAACTCTCAACCCTCCGGTTGTGATTGGTCTTTATAGGCGATCTCCTGTTGTGCTGGTTTTCCGTGAAATATTGAAATAACCGGCCATTGAGCGTGCATGCACGGGACTGTGCTGTACTGGACTGTGTTCAATGATCCCCCAATCATTTTGCGCCTGTCTGATAGACGCCTTTATTGCAAGGAGCTCATGACGTTCTTTTTTTCTGAACACCGAAGACCATATTCTGTGCTCACTGGTCCAGTCTGTGCAGATAGGAAATGTAGAGAGACTATTCTGTTATTCAGCGCGGGTTATGTCTGTCCTTAAGCACTGACTGGCCAATTAAAGCCCTGGAACACATTTCTTTGAACTTCATCTGAAAATGGGGCATATTTGCAGTGCTTCTAAAGGCGTAGTTCACTTGATTTTTTGATATCATTTCGGTTTTAATGTACGCTTTGATCCTCCCAGGCAGTTTCTGTGCGGTGAAGGGAATCATGGGTTTGTGGTTAAAAGAAATGAGACACATGCAGCCTCTAACGCAGTGGCCCTCACTCTTGCTTCTGGAGAGCCGCATGGTGTGCTGGTTTGTGTTGTTACTCAGCACTTAATTGATCATTAAAGCAGTTAAGCACACGGTTAACTCGCCTCACCTCACGGCACGTTCAATCGGTGAGTGTCTCGGGAGTGCAGCCCGAATCAATAATGACGTAGGCCTTTGCTTTAAAGCCTGGAGAATGCCTTCTTGGACGCCATAGGAGTAAACCGCACTGCATTAGTCAGTCCGCCCACGGTTTGGAACAGGATGTTGAACGCGCCACCATTTCTGTTCACATAAACGTTTTGCTACGTTTTGTCAGGGCTGAACATGGCCCAGGCTTCTTGGGTCTGAATTGGTCGCTGATATTAAGGCAAAAAGAAAGACCAGCACACTGTGCGGCTCTCCAGGGCCCGGAGTGAAGACCACTGCTCCGTCTGCTGTGTCCAATGAAAGCAGTGACACCTCTTCCTCTGCAGTACTACACATGGAGAGAAACAATGGCCAATTTAATGGACCGAAAAAGTGGTTTGTCCTCGTGCAATCCCATATTGCTTGGGGAAAAACTATACATTTACATATGGTTGTAAATATACTGTTAAAAAAAAAAATTATATATATATATATTCTTCTTCATGTCATTTTCACCAACTACTGTTTAATGACCAGAATGTGTTGAAAATTGTCCTCTAACGGGTCGGTACGCCAGTGTACGCCATGTCTCTGCAGCCTGCCTGCTTCCACAGCCTCTATCGCTATTGCAGCACCTCATCTGTAAAATCAGTCTGGAGTAAAAACGGTTTGGCAGTGTATGTAACATGCAAATATGCCCTGCCTCTCTGGCTGAGTGATGGGCTTGCACCACGTTTAAATTGAGGAGGATAGAGGTTTTAGCGCAATATAAAAACTGACTTTTATGTCTATGCGTGGGAATCGTTTCTGTAAATAATGTAAGTAGAGTCATTTGCTCATAAGCCTCTGGAGGCGTTATATTATGTTTTTAAAATGTAATATATTATTTTGCTTTAAACTGAAAGTGCTAGATTGCCCCTACCAGCTATCGTACATAAAGACTTCAGATCTACAAATATGTAAAATGTCCTTCATTGCACTAAACCGGTCTGTGCCACTCGAAAATATGCATTAACCTGAAATACTATCACAAAACTCAATGGGGTCTATCTTTAAGGTGAGGTTGTAGCTCCTCAATCTCAATATCACTGTGCATCCCATGTCTCACAATTGCTGCCATACTGAAGTATTCAGAATACTTTTGGGCTCAGTCAGATGACGCGTGTTTGTGTAAAAGGTTAGAACCGTGACCATTGACACCCCACTGCCCGCGCCGCGGTCCCGGAGGCCAGTCCACTAGGGGGCGATGTCACGAAGCAGGATTACCCCAGTCGGCTGGATAAAACCTCCGGGTGTTCGCAGGGACGACGATGCGATGCGCGTCTCGCTGCACTGAGAGACGGTGCTTCAGCAGGAAGACCCCTGCAGCCCAGGGGTGGCTCTGCGGAGCAGCGAAGAGACGGCCGTGGGGAGACTGAGAGCTGTCATTAGGCACGGCGGGCTCCCTGCTTTCTAGACCAGCCGTCTCACTGCCAGAGGAAAAGAGCGTGGAAGATAAATACCCCATTTGGCCGCATACCTCATTCCAACAACACATATTTAGTGTTTTGCGGTCTGTTTTCTGTGCATTAGCGCCGTGCTGCTTCTTCCCCTGCCTGTTTTCTGGGGCTTAAATGGACTTTTGGACGGTGATGTGGTGGAGCGTGCAGGTGTCTGGAGTGAGACGACAGAGAGGTTCTGTCTCCAGCTGCCAGACCTGCACAGACCCTGGTGATGCATGGCCTGCCTGGCTGGACTCAATTTGCGATTGGAATCTGGATTAATTTGTCAATTCTAATTTGGCTGTGGGATTGATCTGCCGGTATTGACAGTGCCTTTGAAGTCTCAGGTTTGTTCCACGGTCTAAGCAGTCTTATTGCACACGGAGCTTTTCTCGACAAAGGCATACAGTGCTATCACAACGACCACAAACTGGTGAAGCTACATAGTGCTGTACACACTCGCTAGTAAGTCCCCTCCCTAGATTGCACACTGCATTTTGTGTTTATAGCATCTGTATAGATGATCAGCAATATTTGTTTTCTTAATTTCTCCCAATTTGGTTGCCAATTGTACCATATCTATTCCAATTACCCACGCAAACTGCTTATGATACACCACCTATGTCCTCATCCCTCGACGGCCCAGTGAGATTTTGTGAAACTCGGCTTTGGCAGGACCGGGACGTGAACCCCGGTCCTCTGTGTGCAACTGCATTGGACTGATGCCTGCATGAGTACTACTTCATATAGGCATCATATTCTTATTTATTGTCATCCCAAGTACTTATTTTTGAAAAAGGTCCCGTCCCCAATTTCTGTATGTGCCCACATTGCTGGTGCCCTCACCACCATCCCCACACCCTCAACGCAACTAAAATTAAACCTAAACCTGTCATATTGAGGATGGCACCCATTGATAAAATTAACCGTTTGAAGGGTATGTTTTCTGTTTGTTTGTTTTTTTTCTCAATTTGAAGCTGGTGTTCGAGAAAACCATCACTTTCAGTCACTCGTAGTGATCGTTACATCAGCATTACAAAGTTAAGAGCAGTTAAGAACATTTTAATCACAGGTTTGTGATCTTGCACCTTAGAGGGTTAAATGAGTTGCCCTCATTGGTTTTGCTCTTAACAAAGGCTAAGTTTATATGAGGTATAAGAGCCATATTGGCTCATGGTAAATGGCTGGCATTTATATATCCAAAGCGCTGTACAATTGATGCTTCTCATTCACCCATTCATACACGCACTCACACACCAACGGCGATTGGCTGCCATGCAAGGCACCAATCAGCTCATCAGGAGCATTTAGGGGTTAGGTGTCTTGCTCAGGGACACTTCGACACACCTAGGGCGGGAATCGAACCGGCAACCCTCTGACTGCCAGATGACTGCTCTTAGCCGCTGTCATGGCAGACCATGGCAAACATTAGCTACGTGCCTGATATGGCAGTGTTTGCTACATTGCCGTGTTAAATTAGCGGTCCTTTGTTTAAACGCTGTTGTAAGCGCAGCGGCTGGCTATTTCACAAATGCGCAGAAGTGCTTGGTCTGCAGGCAGGAAGAGGTGAGCTAAATCAGGGCTCACAAGAGGGACACGGAGCCAAGCAGGTCCTGGGAGTGAGGAATCAAATCAGTTTAATTAAGTCTGTTGAGATGACAGAGGCTTTTACTCCACCCGTATTGGATTACCAGGAATGCAACCTCCTATGACAATCTGCATTATCCAGGCAATCTCTCTCTATTCCCCCCTCTCTCTTTCCCTCTCCCTCTCTCTCTCTCTCTCTCTCTCTGGCTTTGCAGATGGGCTGTACTTGGACTGTACTTGGGCTGTGGGGGGGCTTTGCCAGTTGTGTGTGTGTGTGCGAGAGAGAGAGAGAGAGAGAGGGAGAGAGAGAGAGGGGTAGAGAGCGAGCGGGAGGGAGTGAGGCAGAGAGAGTGGAAACTCCAGGCGCTGTTAGGCAGACCGGCGGTTCGTCTCACTGCCTCTCTCCTCGTAATAACTTGCTCTCTGGTTTGTGGGATATACGGCAGGGAAGCAGAGACTCGGCTGTGGCTGGAGGGGGCCCACAGACGAAGGTAAGCGATGGGAGTAGGAGGGGTGGCAGTTTATGTTCAGGGCTGGCTGTAAATAGCAGCCCTGGAGAAGTGGGAGGCTGTGACAGGAGTCGTTGACTGCTTGAGGAATCCCGTTTTTCACGTGCTGTTGGGAGAGGGGAATGTAATTGAGACAGCTGGGTATGGTTTTTGGGTAAGGTAGCACTAATTAACTTCTCGCTCTATCTCAGAGCTGGAGAGAGAGGAACATGATTGAGACAGCTGGGTATGGTTTTGGGGTAAGGTAGCACTAATTAACTTCTCGCTCTATCTCAGAGCTGGAGAGAGAGGAACATGGTTGAGACAGCTGGGTATGGTTTTTGGGTAAGGTAGCACTAATTAACTTCTCGCTCCTCTCTCTCAGAGCTGGAGAGAGAGGAACATAGTTGAGACAGCTGGGTATGGTTTTTGGGTAAGGTAGCACTAATTAACTTCTCGCTCCTCTCTCTCAGAGCTGGGGAGAGAGGAACATAGTTGAGACAGCTGGGTATGGTTTTTGGGTATGGTAGCACTAATTAGCGCGTTTCCTCCTGTGTTTGTGAGCTTAGGTTCTGTACCACAGTGACAGTTATACCGCCTCCCCTCAGACACAAGGCTGTGCTACTCTGCTACAGTTTCAGGTGAGGGTGACACCTTAAGCAGCGGCCTCACGAACTTCAGGCCAGGTGCCGAGGGGAAATAAATTAAACCGCAGTTAAACAGCGTGGCGCGTCACGACCGCACGATGGATGTCCCGGAGGTGAAACATCTGCTCCCAAAAAACTCTTCTTCCCCCCCCCCCCCTCTCCTCTGCAGTGCAGGTGCTGTTAATGCTTCCCCTTAAAACATGCAGATCACTAGAGAATGGGCTGGAGGAAGAGAATGCTCTGCAAAGTGCACTTTATGACGTGTGCAAAATAAAAATCCCCCCCTCCCATCAGCAGGTGTCATTGCGAGATGGTTGGTTTGCGAGAGATGCAGGGGTCAGAGTTGCAGGGTTTCCAGTTGCTGATAATGGAAGTGCTTTTATTGTCGTTATTGTAACCCGTCCCCGGTTCATTTCTGTGGTTTGGTTTAAGCTCTCCCTCGCTGTTGCGGCGTGTTGCTGTGTCAAAATCTTTCATTGGCTTGCCATGGTTTATGCCGCGGTCCAGTCACCAAAGCAATGACTGCACACCATTAATGTAAAGCACTGGAGCAACAGAAGCAGGTACTTAAAAACATGAAATGTACTGTGCTGGGTATAATTACACACTGGAGTAAAGCAACAATTAAATGGCGAGGGGGAGGGGGGGACTCTGATGGATGCAGTGAGGGGCTTGTGTCAGTTACCAACCTGTAGGGGGAAAAAAGAGGCAATAATCTGTTTTTGAGGACATTAGGCTCTAAAAGCTTTTTTTAATGCAAGTCCCCTGTTGTGAAAATAGCACACACTCAAATGGTTAGCTCACAAACTGAGCTGGTTTGGTGTATGATGGCACGCTTGTTTGCAGATAAACCTGGCCCTGGACTTACTTAGTCAGTGATGTTTCTTCCCCGGTTGGCTCATGATTGCTCCTGCATAATTGCTTTCTGACGGCACGTGTGGGCTTAATCCAGGACCGCAATATGGTGCACACACCGTAGTGCTTACACAAACACCGTAGTGCTCACACTCACACACACACACACACACACACACCGTAGTGCTCACACACACACACACACACACACACACACACCGTAGTGCTCACACGCACACACAAACACACCGTAGTGCTCACATGCACACATACACACATACACACACACCGTGGTGCTCACACGCACACACACACACACACACACACACACACCGTGGGGCTCACACGCACACACCGTGGGGCTAACACACACACAAACTCAGTGGCACTCGCACACATACACACACCGTAATGCTCACACACACACACCACATGGGGCTCACACACACACACACACACACAGTGGGGCTGACACAAATACACACAGTGGGGCTCACACACACACACACACACACACCATGGGGCTCACACACACACCGTAACGCTCTCACGCACACACACACCATGGGGCTCATACACACACACACACACACACACAGTGGGGCTGACACACATACACACAGTGGGGCTCACACACACACACGCACACACACCGTCCCACTCACACACACACACACAGTGGGGCTGACACACATACACACAGTGGTGCTCACACACACACACACACACACACACACACACACACACACGCACACACCGTAACGCTCACACACACACACACACACACACACACACACACCGTCACACTCACTCTCACACACACAGTGGCGCTCACGCACCATGGTGCTCACACTCTGCTGAAGATGCTTTGTTCAGGACCCTGGACAGTGGCGTCAGCTCGGCCCGTATTCCTCCACTGGAGTCCTCCCGCCGATCATTACTGTGCTGCTCTTTCTTCTTCTTTGGTCTTTCTGCTTTTGGGTGAAGCACGTGATGTCAAGCTGCCAGATCGGATGGGGGGACTAATCTCTCACAGGTTGCGGCATCAGGACGGTCGGAGCGTGTTGATCTTCCGGGAAACGGCCGAGGGGGAGAAGAATAACACAGTGAATAATGCAGCCTCACCACCGTCACACACCACTCTCCAATCTGCTTCTCCTGGGCCGGCGTCCAGCAGGGAGGGGCCAGGCACGGTCCGGCCGCCCTGCCTCCACCTGCATTATTAATTACACTTAATGGAAAATGTAATGAAAACAAATCTGGCAAATGTAGATTTATGCTCGGGGGGTCGCTGTGCTGTGAACCAGGGCTGAGGCTACGCAGGCTGCAAGCTCTGCAGTTTGGGTGGGGGCGGGGGGTATAGCAGAAACCCTCTGGGGTTAATGGGTGCAGAATTCACTTGTCTCTGGTGATGGGGTTTGGGGAAGTGGTATTTGGGGAAGTGTTCGGTGTAGGGCGCTGTTTTTGGGGTGTGGGTTGGATGATTTGTAGGGCACACAGTTTGAAGATGAAGCCTGTCAGGGTGGGGCTTAGTGGATATCTCCTTAAAACGTCTGTTGTTCAATCTTACGGAAGGAGCTGTGTAAGACTGCAGTGTATTTGCTGAGAATAATCCAGAAGCTATATGCACAAGATTAAGCGATAACCCGAAGTTGTCATGAAAGGTTGAATCCATGAATTTAGGAAAAAAAACAAAAACGTAGGTGACCAATGATCCTTTCTGTCCTGAAAAGAAGTCAGTTTGGTTGCCCACAATGCAACATTTTTTCTCATCAGGTTTTGCTCGTGTTTTTGCTTGTGATCTATTTCCTCCTCCTCCGGTTTTGTGTCTTTCCCTCTTTCACCCCTCTGACCCTGCGTTGAGTTCTGTTCTTGCCTTTTAATTACGACCCTTTGTTGAGTTACAGCACAGGAGCATTATCTGTGGGCACTACACTCGTGTCCATCAGAGTGCATTCAGTCGAGACGCATCCCGGATTTACCGCGGAACGACAGACCGAGAGTGAAAACACCAACGTCACGGAGATTTCATTCACAGTTGGTGGAAATTAATATTGAGGGAAATTACGGAGCCTGATTTGAAAACCAATTATATGGATTAAAAGGGCACGTTGGAGCTCAATACTCAAACTATGAGTGGAATTGAAATGAAAGCCAGACAAAAGAGAGTTTCAAAGAAATTCATATATTGAGACTGTTTTTGTGGGCAACTATGAAGCCATTTTGGCAGCTCTGGATGCGGCATTTTCAGGATTGAGCTCATAGTGCTGTTTTGGGTGTGATGGTTGTCATTTTGACCAGCGCTGTCTCCAGGTGCCACCAGTTTGAGCTGGACAACAACTGTGTTTTCTTCCACCAGAAGTGCCGGATATTTCCCCAGGCCTTAGGACCTGTGTACGCCGGCACCTCTAATGACCATACCGTATGCAAATGCGGGTCCATGCTTCAGCGTCTTACTTACGGGCGGCAGAGGAAAAGGAGTTGGAGCGATGCGAGGGAGAGCCTATCGATTTTCCTCCCCGGCTCCTGGAACCTGCTGTGAATGGGGAGTGTGACTGATAGCACTTAGCCGACTGCGACTCGTGCTGTACATCGGTTAAGTGTCGGCCCGCACCGCCAGTTGCCAATGAGGCCAGGTTTTTTTTTTTGACCAGCCAGCGTGTTTAGTACGCTAGGCTCATGACCAAGAGGGCCGAGGGCCTGAAATGTTCAAGTGAGGCACTGGATCTGCTGCGCTTTGTTACTGCATTCTGGTGCCTGAACCATGTGGGTGATCATCAATCGAAGGTTTCAAGGGTGCAATAAAAAAATAGATAAGATGCTAAGCTAACGAATTAGTTGGTATCCATCAAGGGTCTGTAGGCGTTCTGTGTGTGTGTGTGTGTGTGTGTGTGTGGTGGGCTGTGTGTGTACAAGCGTGCACATGCATATTAGTGTGTGAGAGAAAAAGAGACAGAACACATTATCTCTCATTGGAAAAATTACTACAATGTATAACGACTATTATTTTAAGCAACTATTAATATTCCTGCCACTGACAATTTTAAATACAGGCAGCCATACACATCACACCACACATCAGAGCCAAAACATAACCAACATCTTTCTTAGGTACACTTCTCTGTCTGAAAATGTGTGTCATCTATTTCTGCAAATCTGTTTGTATTTCTTCATAGGTAAATGTTTGTCCTTTTCAGCTGATTAATTGGAGGGAAATTAAATTATGCACCAGTAGTATTTGCTCTGTCACATTTATTAATAGAGCAGCAATTATGCATATTTGCTGTTTGTGCATTTTCACTTAAATTCAGGTTTACCCTGATTAGAATATATTCATTGTCTTTGTCATTGTGGCGTGCACAATACATTGCATACTTGCATATTGTGAATGTGTTTGCGTGTACACGCACACGCGCACACAGACACACACACACACACACACACACATACATACGTGCATACTAGTGAGGTAGTGAGGAGAAGAAGGGAAGCGCTTATGAACACCCATATAATTGGTTAGTTGACACCAGACTTTGGTATTCTACAGTAATACAGGTTTTTTTTAATTTTTTTTTTAAGAATATCCCATACTTGCTTGATTGGGTTCTGTCCTATACGTGATACTAAAACTCTTTGCATTTTAATAGATCTCTATGGGGAATTGGGGGATGGGACTAGATTCATCTGTAAATTATGCTGATATAGTGTATAGCACATGTGTTGGCTAAATGGTTTTAAGTCATCAAGGATCCATGGTAAATGAGCCTCAAACCACTGTGCTGCTGTCAGATATGCAGTAGATACTATTAGAATTGTTTCTCCTGAATATTGTTTCCATTGAATTCAACAGAAATAAATTGTCAGGAGAAACATTTATTGTAGTATCTACTGCATATCTGGCAGCAGCATGGTGGTTTCAGGCTCATTTGATACCTTGGACCCTTGATGACTTAAAGCCATTTAGTCAACACATGTGTTCTATGCTGTATCAGCTTAATTTACAGATGAATCTAGTCCCACCCCCCAATTCCCATAGAGATTCATCCAAATGCAGTTTTAGTATCGTTTCTAGGACAACCTAAAAATAAGATATCCAGACTCTGATGATGTTGATGGGTCACAGACATCAAGAAGTCGTGGGAGGCTATGCAACCAAATACAAAACATGACTCTTTTATTTGACATTATGTTAATTTGTCTCAAACATTGAAATGGGGACTACACATAAAAAGTGCTGTAAATACTACCAAACCAGAATGTATAAAAAATATAATTTAATAACAGCTCTGTGTCGCTGCTTTGTCCATTTAAGAATTGTTTGATTACAAACAGAGAAAATTTAATATTAAATCAGAAAAAGCAGAAGACAAGGTGACCCCAAACTTGTGAATGGTAGTGTATGTTTGTGTGTGTATGTAAATATGTGTGCTTATACTAGAAACCTTTTTGAATTGTTTGAGTATTTACATACAGTATACTATTTGCATGTTGTTTCTGTGTGTGCGTGTGTGTGTGTGTGTGTGTGTGTGTGTGTGTGTGTGAGAGAGCGAGAGAGAAAGAAAGAGAGAGGCAGAGAGATTGTGCTTGTATCAGCAGCACCTCCCCTGGGAGTGTCACAGACTTTTTTTTACAAAGTAATAAGATGCATAATGTGTGCACATGAGTATGTGTGTGCATGTGTGTGTGTTCATGTGTGTCTTTGTGTGATTTTCAGTGTGTGTGTACAAAGCGTATGCCTGTTGTTGTGTCTGCTTTGTGTACATGTGTGTATGTGTATGTGTGTGTATCTATGTGCATGTGTGTGCATGCTTGTGTGTGTGTGTGTTTCTGTGTGTGTGTATGCTTGTGTGTGTGCGTGTATGTGTATGTGTGCATGCTTGTGCGTGTATGTGTATGTATATGTATATGTGTGTGTGTGTCTGGCTTATGTGTGTATGTGTGTGTGTATCTATGGTATGTGTGTTTGTGTTTGTATGTGTATGCTTGTGTGTATGTGTATCTATGTGCATATCTGTGCATGCGTGTCTGTGTGTGTATCTATGTGCATGTGTATATGTGCATGTGTGTATGTGTGTGTATCTATGTGCATATGTGTGTGTGTGTGTGTATGCTTGTGTGTGTGTGTGTGTGTGTGTATATCTCTGTGCATGTGTGTGCATGCATATGCGAGTCCTTGGCTTCATCGCTTGCTGGGATTTAACTGGAAATTGAATTTCCCCCAGACTGTCCCAGCTCAGAATGGGCACGTTTGTGCTCATCTGGGGGGGATTTAGCCACATTTTCCTGTAATGCGTCCAATTTTCTCCACTTTCCTTTCCCCCCTCTCCCACATAATCTCACCTCCTGGGGTATGGAAGCGTTTAGTATAGCTTCTCACCTTTCACCACAAACAAAAGCCAGCTCAGCAGGGAAGAGGAAATCGTCTATCACTTTAATGCCGCTCTTTGACACGGGAACGAGTTTTTAACTGCAGATCTTAAAGGCGCTTTCTCTCACCAGTTTCATATTCGCTCTCCTTCCCACCAGCACGGCTTTTAAAACAACTCGGCAGCTCCCGAAAGAAAAATGCCACTGCCTGTTTTAAACAGATCGTAAGAAATTTACACACATCAACTTCAGCCCGTGAGTTGTTTAGAAATGAGAATGGATTTTCTTTGGCCTGTGGAGGAAGCGCTGTGGCTGCCTTTGGTGATGCTGAAGCTCGTTCTTCATTAACAGAAAGCCCGAAGTGGGCCAGTAGGTGTTGCAGAACTGGCAGGGAAAGTTTGGCTGGTAATGAACAAAATCTAATTTATTATCTGATGTCCATCTACTGGGCTCTGCAATTATTCCAAGCGGCAAATTCTGCCAATTTTATACTTAATCTGCAATCTATCTGCCGAGACATTTCATACACTCTGATCATGCTGAAATAATACGTCATTAAGTATAACAGTAACACCATAAATTTAAGCCCGGAGCCTGCCGTTACAAACGTATCGTTAAATTTTGATGAATTGTTAGTTCATAAAAGCTTTGTGTTTAATGAGCGGTTCATTCTGGCTGGAGACTAATATTTAGTACCGTTACACTTGCTGAATTACAAAAGAAGGGCTGGAAGACTAATGTGTTTTCAGGGACGGGCGTGCACCGTTGAATCAGAACTCCCTGGGTTTAAATTAAACATTAGGCGGTTGGGAAAAAGCTCACAATATCCATTTTCTTCAAACTTTCAGTCTTTTTTCTGCACTTGAGTCTTGGTTTGATTCACTTGTTGCATAATGTTCCATTATTTCAGCATAATACCCCCAGGCTCTAAGTTCCTCTTATGTTTCCTTCTTGGCATCAAAGAGCTGTTATTAATGGCCTCCTACCATCTCTCGCTACCTTCTCTGTCACTGCATTCTTTCAGTTGAATGCAAAGTTGTTTGCTACAAGCAAAAACTTGTAGCAAAGCCTCATCATGGAAAATGGATATTTTCAAATGCATTTCAGTTTAATGTGGTATTTTTATTATCCGGCTGAAATCCACCTTCATTGCGGAGTTAATGTGTGGCATTTGACCCTTGACCTCTGTTTCAGGCCCCGACGGGCGGGATGGCTGCCAGGCGCGTCAGCGTGGGACCTGCTGCCCTTCAGCCCGGGACTCTCCTCGCCGTCATGTTCCCCATCGTCCTCTTCCTCAGCGCCCAGACGGTCAACGGCCAGGGTCAGGGTAAGAGCCCAGGCATTTCTGCTGCTCCGGCGCTGCCATGGCAACGCGGGGGAACGGTCACATGACTGAATTCACTCACTGGTTTGTCGTTTTTGGGATTCAGCTTCCAAAGACATTTCTGGGACCGGGCCAGCGGTGGTTTTAGCTCAAGCCTGCCTGTGTGGTTCGTGTTAATCATCTGCCCACCTTATGGCAGTCTGGAATGTGCTTGGATTTCTTAGGATGACTTAATGGGGTTTATGCTTCTCCTTGTTAATTTCTCTTTCATCAATTGCGTTGTGCATCTTCATTTTTGTTCCCGTGCGATTTTCAAATGGGTCCCAGTGAATAAACACGACGTGGTTTGTAAGCGTGGTAGACTGGATGGCGGGGCGGTTCCTGTCAGAATGGCACTGCGTTTGGTGCCAGTCTCAAACCCTGTTGCCCAGGGAGACGAGCCTTCCATGCCCTCTGCTGTCAGCCATCTTCTCCAGCTCCCACCGTTCTCTCCAGACAGGCTTATTTATGGCAGGGTCTGACACACATACACATACACACACGTACACATGCACACACACATAAAATACGCATGCACACACTTCACCTTGCCCTTAGTCAAAACAATGGGAGAAGTTTGCCATTGTTTCTGCGCTGCCAAGTTTAGAGGAGCGGATTGAAGGAGCTGCAAGGTTAATGTGTCCTTTGCGTTGAGGGGCGGAGGAACAACAGTGAGGATTTTAACATTCTGCTCTCATAGATGGGGCCCTGATTAATGGGACTGAAGCGTGGCACATGGCGGAGTAAAATATACCGGGGAGAAAAGACGATGGGGGAGGGGGCGTGTGTGGGAGGGAGAGAGAACCGGAGAAAGAGAGAGAAGCGCTCCGTTCTGAGTACACTTGGGGAACAGAGAAACACAAATCCCCCAGATACACACAGAGCCTTAGACGTGCGGTACAACGGCGCTGCTTCAGACGGTACAAGAGTCAAAATCCCGAAGAAACACAAGGAACGCACACTGTGGAAAAGCAGCAGGAGTCCCAAAAACACAGACAGAAACAAGATACAAATGCTACAAGATACAAATCCAGAACAGCCACACACTGAGACACAGACACGGAGACACAAACATTGGGACATACTGTACGAGAGAGACACCAACCACTGACGCTAAAGGGATAACAGAGATGCAAAAGAGGGATAAACCCCGAATTAGAGATAGATAAACTTCAACTCAAGTAAGACCCAAGAACTTTGAAACAGAAATGAGGAATAAGCAGGCGCACATGAAGCAGAGAGAGGCAGAGATGGACAGGGCGGATGCAGCAGTGAGGCACACAGCAATAAACACAGGGAAACGGGGACAAACAGCCACTTTAATCATCCAGTTATGTCATTTGGCTTCTGCCCGTGACAGTGCAGAGCCTGGCGGCCCAGAAGGGCTGCTACCAGAGGAAATAAATGCAGTTACGCTCTCATTGTGATTGATTCTGAAATGCGGCTTTCCATCTGATCTTCAAACAACCTTCAGGATGAGCTTGGATATTCCAAACTCTTTAAAAAAAAAAAGAAAAGAAGAAGCTATGATTCATTGCCGGGAATCACGGGAGTCTGGGCCGTGGAGACGGCTCCATAAAACCTGCGCCGAAGCGCTTGTGGAGTTTGGTCTTTTACAAGGACGGTAAATTGTATTGGGGCGGGGGGGGGGTGGGGTGGAGGGGTAGGAGCTGCAGAACGTAAAGGGCCTTCATGGTCCTATAATGTATGATGTTCCATGAACCAGGTTCGCTGGTATGTTTGTGTGACCTTTTCCCGGGTGTGGCGTTATCGATCTGTGTGCGGGCGAGCCGGGCGTACGTGGCGTGTGGCACCGGGGGGGAAGAGGTGCAGACCGGGGGTGGGGGGAGGGTGTATTGGGCTCGGGATGTTTGAGGTTGGCTGGATTCGCCTACGTGACCGTTCCCTGGATACCACCCCGGCTGTCGCAGCTGGAGCGACAGCGGGGGCCGTGGGGGGGAGGTTAACCGCGTTACCGCAGATCTGTCTTCGTTACCTGCGCTCGCCTGGCTCCACTCTGCTCTGCGCCCTCTCCCTGCTCCGTGCTCGTAGGGGGGGCCCCCTCACTGACCTGCTGCTCTGCGCCCTCTCCCTGCTCTGTGCTCGTAGGGGGGGGGGCTCACTGACCTGCTGCTCTGCGCCCTCTCCCTGCTCTGTGCTCGTAGGGGGGGGGGGCTCACTGACCTGCTGCTCTGCGCCCTCTCCCTGCTCTGTGCTCGTAGGGGGGGGGGCCTCACTGACCTGCTGCCAGGCCTGGGGCCGCAGGAGGGGTCACCCCTGTCTCCGGGCGATGGCACCGACCCGTCTTGACCCGTCTGGCCTGGAAGAGACCGCCCCAGACAGACGCGAAACTAAAAACCATCACTGACAGCCACGGCACGCAACCACTTTACCCCGCTGTCCCTTTTTTTTTGTGCGGTCTATTACTTTTAGGGAGAGAAACCCTTAAACATGCATTAATCTGATCAGTGCTAAAAGCTTCTATATTCAGGTAAAAAGGTGGCCACTTACAATGAAGCTTCTGCTTGAATGTTTTTTTTCTCTCTCCTTTGCTGCTTGTCCGTCTGTATGGACTGAAATTGAATATATAAATAAGATATTTTCTTCCTTACGTTATTACCCTCTGGGAGATGGTATTTGCCTTGTACCAAACACACTGTGAACTGTGCGTATAATCAGTCGATATTTCATTCTCTTCCTGCTCAGAATAAACGTTTGAATGGTTTCATGGTACATTTCAGGGTATATGTGACATGTGACATATATGGGCAACATTTGGGGGTCCTTCAGTATCTTTCTTTTGCTGTTTTAATGGTTTACTTCCAGTGGCTGAAAGTCCAGGTTCAGAAAGTAAAAGTCCTTTGTTACACTTAAGTTTGTCCAAACAAATCTTTTCTGACTTCTGCTACAGTAATCTTTTTATTTATTTATTTATTTATTTTTGCCCTGGCCAGTATATTTCTTTTTCTGGCCTGCCCAGCAAAATTATTTTTGGTTCTTTCTCTTGTCTGTAATGGATTTACCTGCTCTGAAAATCCTGCTTACGTAGACCAACATTTCTGCAAAGTAAACATTTTGCAGAAAATAAATGCTGCGATTCGTAGTTTGAGAAAAAGTTAATAAGTGATTCAATAGAGTTACAGGTTGGGATTTTGTATATAACAAAAACATTGAATTTGGTTATTAGCTCACTGTCTGTAAACATTTATAATCGAGTAAACGATTCCAGTTTTATTTGATTTTACAAACAGTTTGATATTTGTCTTGTGAAGCTGAACTAAGTGTCTAGACTATTAATGCAATTTACAAATTGGCCAAAATTTCAGAATACAAATGAATGATGGTAATGAATTGATGTGGAGCTGACAGCAGGATACTCCAGGTGAAATCTGTACTGCCTACAGGAAGAGCATGGAGAAAGCTGCTGTGTTATAAGCATCCCTGTACCACTGGGCCAATCAGCACACATTAATGAATAAATATGATAAATTATATATACAGTATATAATATATTGTATGTGTTACTGATGTATTGTATGTGGACACATACACTCTGTGAACACTTTATTAGACTAAAATGTAAAATTAGGTTGACCTGTACACCGGCTTGTCAATACAAATATTTAATCAGCCAATCTTGTGGCAGCAACTAAATGCATAAAAGCATGCAGACATGGTCAAGAGGTTCAGCTGTTTTTCAGACCGATTGTCAGAATGGGAAAGAAATGGGATCTAAGTGACTTTTACTGTGGAATAATTGTTGGTGCCAGGCAGGGTGGTTTGAGTATCTCAGAAACTGCTGATCTCCTGGGATTTTCACACACAGCAGTCTCACCTACAACAGTTTGCAGAGAATGGTGCGAAAAACAAAAAATATCCAGTGAGCAGCATTTCTGTGGGCAGAAATGTGTTGTTAATGTGAGTGGTCAGAGGAGAAGGGCCAGACTGGTTGAAGCTGACAGGAAGATGACAATAATGCAAATAACCACACATTACAACAGTGGTATGCACTTTATACCTAATAAAGCGCTTGCTGAATTTATATCAAGCTTTCGCATTCCACACTGCTGTTATTTAAAAGAAGAAACTCTCATCGTATGTTCTGTGGTAAATGTGTTTTTTTCCTTTCATTATTGATTGGAAAATGGATCAATTAATTAAATCTTTAATATGAGTCCATACTGAAGCATACAGTCTCAGTACTCAATGATGAATAATAATTCATGGTGTGTTTACCTGTAATTGTTGCTAGGCAGCCGGTGATGCTCTTTATGCCTCAGTGATCAGTGAGGGAGAAAAGACTAAATCTTTCTTGATTAATGTGGGTCCAGGCTACCTCATTACATTTCACAGAAACCTTTCCCACATTCTTTTATTAGGAGGTTGTGATAGAATGCCCTAAAAGTACCGCAGCCCTAATTAAGTTAATTTCCTCCTATCATACCTCTGGACAATTTAAATTGCCTTCATGTGTATAATCCCCAGCAATCAAAACCTGCGCTTCTGAAGCAAGGGGGCGATCCGTTTCAGAGCCAACTGGAGGGAGACTGGCAGGGAGTGCCACCTCACCCCCGGCCGTTCCGTGCCTGATGTCTGAAACCGTGTGATGTTGTGTAAAAGAAGCCGCACGGCAGCTGCTGTGAGCGGATATGACCTGGCTCACAGGGGTATGGCTCACTCTGAGCTGTGTGGACATAGCTGAGTGGACTTAATTGATTACATGGTTCAGTGCTATTTGGACCCCGCATGTTTGCATTGTCATGGTGAGCATTATTCAGGATGACTGCTACTGTAAGGTGGAAAACAGCCTTTTGGTCCTGCCCAGTACTGCTGCCCTCTCTCTCCCCCCTCTCTCTCGTGTCTCTCCCTCTCTCTCTTTCTCTCCCCCTCTCTCTTTCTCGCTCTCTCTCTCTATGTCTCTCTTTCTCTCCTCCTCTCCCTCTCTTTCTCTCTCTGTCTCTCTCTCTCCCCCCTTTCAGTGTCTCTCCTTCTCTCTCTCTCTCTCTCTGTCTCTCCCTCTCTCTCTGTCTGTCTCTCCCTCTCTCTCTGTCTCTCTCTTCCTCTCTCTCTGTCTCTCTCTCCCTCTCTCTCACTCTCTCTCCCCCTCTCTCCCTTTCTCTCTCTCTCCTACCCTCTCTCTCTGTCTCTCTCTCTCCCTCCCTCCCTCTCTCTCTCTCTCTGTCTCCCTCCCCCCCCCTCTCTCTCTCTCTCTCCCACCCTCTCTCTCTCTCTCCCTCCTCCCCCCCCCTCTCTCTCTCTCTCTCTCTCTGGTTGCAGTGGGAGTGGAGGTGAAAACTTCTCAGAGGCGCTCTCTGTCCGCGTGAAAGTTTAATCATTTATTTTTTCAAGCAGTGCCACTGATTTGAGGCAATGTCCCGAGAACAAATTTAGAATACCAATTAAGCAGGCTTTGAAGTGTAAATGGAAACCAGCCTTTTAGGGATTAATGATCACAAGCCCACATCACACGTTTCTGCAGCAGGTTTTTAATCCTGCTCTGAAAGCTGCTTTTAACCCTTACGTCCCTCCGCCAGGCGCTGGATCACCGGTACCAGCCTTCTACACTGCGCTGTGTTGCGTCAGCATGTTCCCCGTGCAGTCTTCCCATGTCTGCTAATTATATCTTTCTTTTAACCTCTGATTCTGTGTTGCATTTGTTCATTTTTATGAAATATTTTGTCCCTACTATGTCCCGCAAAAGTGTCATCTTCATCTACGCCGTGTCATGTTGTCCGTTCACGTGTACTCATGGCATTGTGTGTGTGTGTGTGTGTGTGTGTGTGTGTGTGTCTGTGTGTCTGTGTGTCTGTTTGGAGTATTTAAAATATCAGAAGTGTTGTGTTGTCTGTTCACGTGCACTCATGGCATTGTGTGTGTGTGTGTGTGTCTGTGTGTCTGTTTGGAGTATTTAAAATATCAGAAGTGTTGTGTTGTCTGTTCACGTGCACTCATGGCATTGTGTGTGTGTGTGTGTGTGTGTGTGTGTGTGTGTGTCTGTGTGTCTGTGTGTCTGTTTGGAGTATTTAAAATATCAGAAGTGTTGTGTTGTCCATTCACGTGCACTCATGGTATTGAGTATGCGTGTGTGTGTGTCTGTGTGTGGTATTTAATAGCAGAAGTGTGGCAGGATGTGTCGTAACTTGCCAACACGATGATTTTTGATTTGTCGTCTTATTCGTTGAATGGGCAATTCCACATTACGAGTCTAATACAGCTCCGTAATAGAGATTGATAGGGTTATAAATTGTATAGGCCTATATTATAAAACCTAGGCTGTCTCTATTGCAGTATGTAGCTGTGTTGGAATTTACTGTTGTGAATATCCTGCAGTTGTGACATCAGTCACTGTGGGCAAAATGTGTTGTGACCAATTTGTTTGTGACCAAAAGGTGACCAAAAAGAGCACATTTTTAGTGACTACAATGAGTCAGTGAAGTGCAGTGTCTATGAGTGTTTGTAGCTGCCGAGTATGTGTGTAGTAAAAACAGAGGCTCTGATTCATTCCCCTGCCTCTCTGTAGACAAGCTGCCCTGGGAGACACTCACTGGTGACTCTCTCCCTGGCGACAGGAACAGGTGTGCTTGTTCATAACATGCAGACAGACACACTTCTTCATGTACATTTCGGTGTGACATCTGCCTTTCCCCCGGCCTGCTGAGCTGACCGGCCTGGTCATAGCACCGTGTTTTTCATTCATAAAACCGGGAAGACATGATGTCAGGATCAATGTTTTACTGCATCCTTCGCCTCCGCTGTAAATTCATTTAGCTTAAATGTAATTGACATTGATGTCAGTTATGATTGTTTTTATGGGCAGATGCTGCTCCCACTGCTATCTAGTTTTGCTCATCGGGCATTTCTAACTGTGTCTGTCAAGTGGTTTTTAAGTCATGGTCGGTGCACCTGCACTAGTCTTCCGTAATTGTGTCACCAGGAACGTAGTTTACAGGCCCATAATTTAGAAACGGGGAGAATTTGGGAGTGTATTATGGCAGAGGACAGGAACGTGGGCTGAAGTTAAATGGAGGGAGAAGAATGTTTTAGCGCCTCTATTAACCCTGAAACGCGGCCGTTTGTGGCAGTAACGAGACCGGAGTCTCGCGCCCGTCTGAAGGCACGGAGCCTAACGATGTCCCCCCTGCTGGCGCGTCTGCCAAATGACTCTGCACCGCACAGCCGCGTCCGGCTGTCCGGACTGCCACACTCGCCGTGGGCAGCATGATGGAAGAGCTTTCCGGAAGTATCTCGCTCTCACACTGGCTTGTGAGGAGGGGCAGTGGAAAGTCACTCAGTTATCCCACTTTTAGACTGCCTTAGACTGCAGTAATGTAATATAAACTAATTGTGGATCTTCAGAATGGTCTCTCTGGTTTTGTCAACTACTTAAGTTACAGTGGCATCAGTGCCACCAGAGGGCAGCAACTCCCCCCTTCAGTCCTGTTAGAAATCGCACAGCCCGTGTCGGTCACCGCGATCTTTGACATTGTCAGTCGGATGATGTATAGGGTGCTACCTTGAAAGGCACCCTGGGGTTTTCTCTGAAAAGCCGTAATTGCTTCATCCGACCGTTATCGTTTAACACTTTGAACTTGACATTAATTTCCGGTGTTCTGCCAGAAATGCACGTGGCATTGTGGAAATTCTAAAATGAAGTTACTTGGTCGCACCAACCGTCATGTTTGGAAGATCCTGGCTTGCCAGGGCATATTTTCCCTGGGTGTGTAAGCCAAAAATGCGGGCTGTATGTGTATGGGGTGCAGGAGGTCTGAACCCCTGGCATGTCTTCGTGGTGTTTGTTGATAGCGGCTCCTGGAGGAGTTTGAATGCCAGGACGTGGGCTCATCTTCCTGCGGGCGGCCGGGGCTCCTGCCTGCCATCTGTTTACCTGCTTCATCAGCTCCCAGCAGCTCCGGCTGTTTTTCCCCCCAGGATGGCGCCGGGCCGCCAAGGTGAACTTGCTGTCGGGAAGACAGACCTTGGAAACGCCTCTCGGAGGGGGGCTGTCACCGTGACGACGTGCCCGGGAAGAAAGTTTCCCAGTTTTTCGGCTGTTGGATAGACGGCGCGGCAGCGAGCTCTGTGTCCTTCCTCTGATTTTTCCGGTTTGTTTTTAGAGTTGTTAATATATGTTCACAACGAAGGGCTTGCAACGATAAACTCAAATTGAAGATGTCCCTTTTTGAGTGCTGTGCCCGCAGCCGGGTTATCTTTCAGGATAAATATTTCCTCTTCACGTAAGGTCCGTTTTAAAAGTCTTTATAAAGGACGAACGCTCACGGAGTTGAAATGAAAGAGAGAGAGACATTGTCTGGAATCTTTTACACAGAGACCGTAAATGCATAACACTGGAGAGGGAAATGCCGGTAAAAAGTAAAATGTCCATAAAGCACAAATGCTCTTTGTGGAGGGAGGCACCCCCCCCCCTCCATAAGTGAATGTTTTTATCTTGCAATTTTTTATCTGGATTGCGGATTGTATTACTGGCAGGCAGGCTCGGAGCCCTTTGCTAACCTTGCAGTAACTCATCTCCCCATGAATTCATGGATTCATCACAGAAATTGTTGGGGATTGGAGGAGGATTTTTTCCCCCATCCATGGGATAAAGTCAATGCTGATTGATATTGGAGAAATAAAAACTGCTGAGTAATGGCATTTCAAAACAAACACAAGTGAAAATGTCGGACTCTCATCCAATAGACAACACGGGTCAATTTGTAAAGTCTAGTGCTTCTGAGATATTAAAGCCAGAGAGATATTTCTCAATGCGTTTGTGTCCCAGATGGCTTCATATAAACCCATACATCTAACCTTAAATTCTGTTATTCTCCTCTGTGGGGGTAGGGGGTCAAAACTATTTATCTTGACAAATGGCGTAATTAAATCCTCCATCCCCCCCCGACCCCACCTCCTTGAGCCAGGAGATGTATTACCTGAATAGCGGGTGATTTATTCTCGGGGCTGTCCGTAAGCGTGCCTGCCTTCTGTGCTGTAGCAGTCTCAGGACAAGGTTGAGACTTTCATAGCACAGCTCCTTGCACATTATTTTGTCTGTGCATTTCACCTGTGTGCATCTTACCTGTGTCATTCTACAGTGCCTGTGTGCATCTTACCTGTGTCATTCTCCCCGTGTGCATTCTAGCGGTGTGTATTCTACTTGTGTGCATCTCATCTGTGTGCATTCTAGCTGTGTGCATCTTACAGTGCCTGTGTGTATTCTACCTGCGCATTCTACATGTGTGCATTCTAGCTTTGTGCATCTTACCTATGTGTATTCTACATGTGCGCATATTACCTGTGTGTATTCTGGCTGTGTGTGTTTAACCTGTGTTCTCAGATAACTGCTCTGTCTGCCTGTCTGCCCCTTCTCACTGCCATACTCCTGTCTGAATATATTTAAATTCCCATCATGCGGTTTTTTAATAGCAGAGTGCTTCAGGATCTGTGTGTAATGTCTTATCTGAAGGACCAAACCTCTGACAGCATAGTGTCCCCTGCTTGTAGTATTCCCAGCTTTCCAAAAACACCAAAATCATAATCATTTAATTCAAACGTAAAATCTGTCCTACTCTATGCCTGTGAAACCTGGAAAACCACCAAGACAATCATCAATAATCTGAGCAAGTGTTTATTAACAACTGCCTAAGATACATACTGATGATATGGTGGCCCAACAAAATAACAAATGTAGACCTGCTGGCAAGAAGCAAAGACCACTACGCAGAAGAGAGTGAGTAGGAGGTCCATGGTGGATGCCCTATGCTCCCAAGGGGGTCAAAAGGATTAAAGAAAAATAAAAATCTATCCATCCATTCATTATCTTAACCTGCTCAATCTGAACAGGGTCACAGGGGGGTTGGAGCCTATCCCAGCATACATTGGGTGAAAGGCAGGAATACACCCTGGACAGGTCGCCAGTTCATCGCAGGGCACACACACCATTCACTCACACCTCACACACTCATACCCACGGGTGGCCTAACCTGCATGTCTTTGGACTGTGGGAGGAAACCGAAGTACCCGGAGGAAACCCACACGAACACGGGGAGAACATGCAAACTCCGCACCGAGAGGCCCAAGCCGACCGGGATTCGAACCCAGGACCTCCTTGCTGTAAGGCAGTGCTACCCACACAAGAAGAAAAAGGTTGTCATATTTTGGAATGTACACTCCAGTGAACATGAAGTGTGCCTGTGCTATAAGTCATTGTGAGGTAGGCTAGCCAGTCCTCTCAGAACTAGGATAAGCACATCAACGCAGTTGGGCTCCTGCCTGCTAGTATCTAAAGATACGCATAGTGCTCTTCTCTGCTCCTATCTGAAGATACGCATAGCACTCCTCTCTGCTGGTATCTAAAGATACACGTAGCACTGCTCTCTGCTAGTATCTAAAGCAGAGGTCTCCAACCCTGGTCCTGGAGAGCTACTGGATTTTTTGTTTTCACCTTAAAATCAGCACCTGTTGAGACCCAGGTAACCAGGTGAGGTGAGTTAATTAATTAAATTAGAGCAGTTGATTATAGTTAATTGCAGGGTAAGAACGAAAACCAGCAGACCCAGTAGCTCTCCAGGACCAGGGTTGGAGACCACTGCTCTAAAGATACACGTAGCACTCCTCTCTGCTAGTATCTAAAGATACACATAGAGCTGCTCTCTGCTAGTATCTAAAGATACGCATACTGCTCCTCTCTGCTAGTATCTAAAGATACGCATACTGCTCCTCTCTGCTAGTATCTAAAGATACGCATACTGCTCCTCTCTGCTAGTATCTAAAGATACGCATACTGCTCCTCTCTGCTAGTATCTAAAGATACGCATACTGCTCCTCTCTGCTAGTATCTAAAGATACACGTAGCACTCCTCTCTGCTAGTATCTAAAGATACACTTAGCTCTCCTGCCTGCTAGCGTGGCAGCTGCAGCGTCGAGGCCCCCACAAGCCGGGGCCTTGCGGTTCTAATCAGATCCGTAGCTAACTGTGAACAACAGAGGGCGGATAAGAGCTTCCCCGCGCACTAAGAGCAGAACACTTACTGATCAGAAAGCGTGGACGTCGGCCAGCGTGGGCGCAGATTGATTTTTTTATGACTGAGAATAAATGGATATTGAAGCGGCCGGGCGGTGAGGACGCTAATGTCCCGGAGCCCGGAGCCCGCGCGCGGTAAGTGCGGGGTGATGGGCGCTCTGATTCTATTAGGCGCTGTTTTACATTCGCTCAATGAGCGCACGTCGAAGCCCCACACACCGCACCGGACGGGAGGGTTACGCGCCTCTCCCACCTCCGGACTCAGCGCTGAGGGCCGCGGGATTAGGCTACGCAGACTCGCCCCACGTCATTACTCCTGCGTCGCCTCGGTTAAACGCCACCGCGCAGTTACACGTACGCCTTCGTCCCTCTCAGTGCTTTATTCGGTCTGCTGTTTCATGCCGCCAGGGCCCCGGAGGCTCCGAGCGGCGCTAAGCATGAAATTACTCTTGTTATTGAGAGTAAGGCGGTGTGGTTTATAGACTGCAAATATGCTGTTTGTGCCGTTTTGCTTTTAGTTTACCCAAACTGATCCGAAAAATGCTGTTAGATTTGTTACTAGGCGTTTTGTAATAAAATGTTGCTGACGTGGCCTGAAAAGTTGCAAGATGTAGTGACAAAAGTGCCTCGGCGGCAACACATTCCCCACCCTCCACGGAATTTGTTGACTCATCGCTCTGCGATTGGTCGGGATGTGAGCTTTCTCTAATTGGCTGAGGTTGATGTTATTCATCCTTGTGCAACTGTGTCATCACTTCTCTCCAGTGGCTTGAAAAGCCTTGTGATTTGTGTCTGCAGAGAGTAGGGACGGTTTGTGGGTGTGAGGTGAGCAGCCTGCGTTTGTCTTCCACAAAATGTTTGCAGCTGACGCCCCCTTGTGGGGCTCGAGGGCAGTGCGGCTATCTCTGAGCATTGCTCAGTGTGACTCACTAAGCACCGTTTTACCGTCTCAGGTTGGGCTGGAGCTCTAGGGTGCCAGAAACTGTGTTAATAATGAGGTGACATCTCTGTGCAATTCTCCTGTTGGCTGAATGTCTCAGTTATTCTGGGCTGTAAACTGAGGGGGCGGGGGTCAAGGCTGCTTTCACTGACATCATGGTAGCAAGGTTTTAGATTATGTTTTTATGGCTTATTGTGGATGTATTCTATATCGATTTAGAATTCATACATGTTGTTGTAAAATAGCAGAGTTGAGTTGCACTAATAATTTGGTGAGAGTGCATACTTTTCTTACTGGCCTGGGAATGATTGCCGAATCTGGCACTATTGCTTGTATGAATCCAGTAATTAGTCAAGCACTTATGTTTCCCCTACATAGTACTGTAAGTCACTGTAGATGGGATCCTTGTTAATTCAATGTGATGTAATGTAATGTAGCATTCATGTAGCAACATCCCTGGGGTGCTATTCAGTAAGTAGAAGGGTGGCACTGTTGCATGGTGGTTGGGGAGGGGCTGGCATTCATTGGCATTGTCAGCAGTAAATTAAGGATGTGTTTAAAGGATACAAGGGCATAGCTTATGCCTACAGATAGATACCCTGAGAGCTGGTATACTGCATGTGGTGTCTGCATTTGTGTTGCCCTCTGTGTGAGTGTGTGTGTGCCTGTGTGTGCATACGTATGTGTGTGTTTGTGTTTTTGTTTGTGTGTGTGTGTGTGTGTGTGTGTATTGGTGCGTGTGTGCCTGTGTGCCTGTGTACGTGTGGGTGTGGTTGGGTGGGTGGGTTGGGTGTGTGTGTGTGTGTGCGTGTGTGAGTGTGGGTGGGTAGGTGGGTTGGGTGTGTGTGTGTATTTGTGTGTGTATGTGTGGGTGGGTTAGGTGTGTGTGTGCATGTGTGTGTGTGTGTGTGTGTGTGTGTGTGTGTATTGGTGTCTGTGTGCCTGTGTGCCTGTGTACGTGTGGGTGTGGTTGGGTGGGTGGGTTGGGTGTGTGTGTGTGCGTGCATGTGTGAGTGTGGGTGGGTAGGTGGGTTGGGTGTGTGTGTGTGTGTGAGTGTGTGCGTGCATGTGTGTGTGTGTGTGTGTGTGTGTGTGTGTGTATATTGGTGTGTGTGTGCGTGTGTGTGTGTGTGTGTGTGTGTGTGGGTATTGGTGTGTGTGCGTGTGTGTGTGTGTGTGCATGTGTGTGTGTGTGTGTGTGTGTGTGCGTGCATGTGTGAGTGTGGGTGGGTAGGTGGGTTGGGTGTGTGTATGTATTTGTGTGTGTGTGTGTGTGTATGTGTGGGTGGGTTAGGTGTGTGTGTGTGTGCATGTGTGTGTGTGTGTGTGTGTGTGTGTATTGGTGTCTGTGTGTGTGTGTGTGTGTGTGTGTGTGTGTGTGTGTGTGTATTGGTGTCTGTGTGTGTGTGTGTGTGTGTGTGTGTGTATTGGTGTCTGTGCGCGCGCGCGCGTGTTCAGCCCTGGCCTCGCTTCGTGCCGCAGTGAAGGCGTGGCTCCTCTGAAGCAGGGCTGATCTGCGCTCCATTGTTGTGCGTCGGGCGCTCATTTCAGCAGCTGGCGAATGGGGTGTGACCGTGGCTCTGAGACTCTCCCTCTCCACCCAGAGCAGCTGTTCTGCTGTCATTAGCAGAGATTTCACAACACAAAACACCCTCACAAACACCGGCTCGCGCACACACTCCCTCTCGCCCGTGAAGACAGTCACGCATCAACGCCAATTTGGGAGCAGGTAAGCTGTTGTACACAAACACACGCACACACACACACAAATATTACAGAGAAATGTAGGGGCACTGCAAATTAGTTTTTATTGTGATGACAGTTATGAGCAACTGTGTTTATTAAAAATGCAACATTTACCATTTTTTTCTACTGATCGTCAGTTATAACATTGACTCAGAGCCACGCATTATCTATTATGCCACTAGGGGGAGCCATTGTCTTGATTTATTTTGCAGTATATCATTCATACGACCTTAGGAGCTACGCCTGAATGCATTTCCATGTGTGTAAATGTGGAGCCCGGCGTTTTATTTCTAATAAATAGGGAAATGTAATAATGGCCCACATAACTATGCCATAACACAAAATGCCTGACCACCTCCTGTGATTTTGAAATCCCCTGTATTACCTCCTCAGCTCTGGTGTAATGCACGCTTGGTGGAGTTTCCACAGAACCTTTATGATTGGAATAATGTGCGGTAGTTATGAAAATGTATGCCTGAGAGGGCCGTAACACCTTTCCAGCGCTTTCCCCGGAAGAGCGTTCGATGAGAGCAGCCCTTAAAGACGGCATTGTGTATGGCTCTCTACAGGAAGTGATGAGGCAGCACCAGGATGCCTGCTAGGACTTTAGGCTGATGATCTCAAGCAATCACAGGAAATGGCCATTGGTCTTTCTTTCCTTTGACATTTATTTTCAGCTTCAGGTCACAAAGTGACAGTGTTTCTAGTGCCCCGTTCTTAATTGTGCCTTTTTTGCTAAATAGAATGCTTGATGGTGTTTAAACATATCATTGTTATCCTTATTTGAATGTGAGGTACCATATCTGACTGATATAGAGCCCTGATAATATTTGATATAATGTATACAGAATGAGTCTAAAGTGCAGAAAATGAATGTGCCGGTTGTGTGTGATGTCAGGTTTTTGGGGTGGCTGAGTTTGTGCTGTCAGTGCTCAGCTGTCACTGTGGATTCTGCTTGGATGAAGCCCGCAGAAATAGATCCGCAGCACCGTTATTATGACTACATCATGCAGAGAGTGTGTTACCCTGGACTCTCTCTGGAGAGGTGTTCCATGCAGAAAAGACCCCCCTCCCTCCCCTCCAGAAAGTGTGTTACCATGGACTCTCTCTGGAGAGGTGTTCCATGCAGAAAAGACCCCCCTCCCTCCCCTCCAGAAAGTGTGTTACCATGGACTCTCTCTGGAGAGGCGTTCCATACAGAAAAGACCCCCCTCCAGAAAGTGTGTTACCATGGACTCTCTCTGGAGAGGTGTTCCATGCAGAAAAGACCCCCCTCCCTCCCCTCCAGAAAGTGTGTTACCATGGACTCTCTCTGGAGAGGCGTTCCATGCAGAAAAGACACCCCTCCCTCCCCTCCGGAAAGTGTGTTACCATGGACTCTCTCTGGAGAGGTGTTCCATGCAGTAAAGACCCCCCTCCCTCCCCTCCAGAAAGTGTGTTACCGTGGACTCTCTCTGGAGAGGTGTTCCATGCAGAAAAGACCCCCCTCCCTCCCCACTTCTCGCCATTCTCAACCCTGCTCCAGCTGTGCTGATGGGCTCCATAGATGGGCTCATATAACATTATGGAGGATCGTAAACTGAGCGCCCTCACCGGGGCGGGAAACAGCCCATCGGACCCAGAACCGCCATCGCTACGCTCGGTGGGCTCCATTAACTCTTTCACTTTCATCCCCGCCATCACATTTCCACATATTCCTCACTCCGCATGTCCATTTAAGCACAGAGACTGTTTCCATTTAAGCACAGATACTGTTTCCATTTAAACACAGAGACTGTTTCCATTTAAGGAAAAAAACTGTTTCCATTTAAGCACAGAGACTGTTTCCATTTAAGCACAGAGACTGTTTCCATTTAAGCACAGAGACTATTTCCATTTAAGCACAGAGACTGTTTCCATATCACAGTGCTGTATTTTTATTTTCTATTTGTCGTTTAATGAGAGCGGATTGACGGGAGTTGTATCAGTTTGCAGGGGCTACCTGTGTATTGGGTAGGAATTCCTCAGGAAACCATCTGAAGAGTGTTTTTTCTAGTCTGGCATTGCTTTCTATTACCGATCGTGACTGTTACTTTAGGATGTTGAGTTAAGAGCGTAGACATTTGTTATTGTATAGTGTTATGCAGCCATGCCCAGTCTGGTTTATACAGGACTGTATTGTGGATAAACCTCACCGTGTTATGCTGTAAAACATCAGTTCACATCCATTAGGACTAGCTTTGTTACTCCTCCATGGCAGTATTTCCCTTTAAGTGAACCTTTCATTAAAATTTTTGATTCCCCTGCCATGAAAATAACTAACCATTAATGTGACAGATCAGCCCAGATCAGCTGCAGCCCGAAATCGTATGCCTTGGGTCCCAGAAATGAGTAAACTGTGTGTGATCAATATCAAGAGGTACTTATTCGCAAGCCTGTGTTACATTTATTCATGAGCAGCCTGAGGCTATCATTTTCATTTATGACCAGCCATTTCACCGTGTGTAATACCTTATCACCTATTTTTCTTTGCAATGCCTGTAGCATCATTACGGAATAAGGACCTTGATACTTGTGTTGAATCTGTCCTGAGCAGCAGCCGGATAGCAGAGCTGTTTTTCCTAATAAACACTCAGGGTTTCAAACTCCAGTCCTGGAGGGCCGCAGTGTCTGCAGGTTTAACTCCAGTCCTGGAGGGCCGCAGTGTCTGCAGGTCTAACTCCAGTCCTGGAGAGCCACAGTGTCTGCAGGTTTAAATCCAGTCCTGGAGGACCGCAGTGTCTGCAGGTCTAACTCCAGTCCTGGAGAGCCGCAGTGTCTCCAGGTTTAACTCCAGTCCTGGAGGGCCAGTGTCTGCAGGTTTAACTCCAGTCCTGGAGGGCCAGTGTCTGCAGGTTTAACACCTGTCCTGGAGGGCCACAGTGTCTGCAGGTTTAACTCCAGTCCTGGTGGGCTGCAGTGTCTGCTGGTTTTTGTTGTTTTTTGGAACAAGTGATTAATATAAGTGACTTATTGGCTAAATAATACACACACCTGGTTCTCAAGGTCTTAATCCACTGCTTTTGAAAGGAAACCAGCGACACCTACAGACACTGCGGCCCCCCAGGGCACCCCTGTTCTATGGCCTCTGCCCACAGGGAACAGCACAGAGGGCAGGACTCCCCCAAAACCCAATCCCGCTCCTGGGCCCCAGACGGGAACACTGGAGGCAGTCTTCCTCTTCTTCAGGAGAATTGGAACATTGAATTAAACAGAGGTCATTGTGGCAAGATGTGGCATTTTGCGAGCGCACGTCTGTGTATGAGTGCGTGCGTGTGAGTGCACTCTAGCGTGACGACACAAGCGTGTTGTGTGTCAGCGTGGCCTTGGCTGTGGGTGTGTGCTGAGACGTGTGTATCTGTGTTTACGGTGAGAGAGGCGCTTTTTTTTTTCCAGGGTGGCATTTCAAATGAAGTTAGAAAATGATTCACGTTTCCATCAAGTGCTTCTGTGCTGCTAGATTAATGGAGCAGAGGGGTGATTATACAAGACTTTATATCACGTCTGTCAGGCAACACACTGCTCTCCCTACCAATAGCAGCCCCAGCACCCACAGTTCTCTCCTGTATTTAACACACAGTATCCTTTAATTCACACATTTAACTCTTTTATTTAACTACGCACTCCTTTTATGCATTCATCCCAACTGCTAGACACTCTGTTGTAATTAACAATCCCTGTTTTTCACCCAGCACCCAAAATGAACTCCTGTATTTAACCCAAATGCCTAGTAGTTTCCTGTATTTAACCTGACCTCCAGGCAAATTTAACATGGGCTTTTCTTTCCTGTGTTTATTTCTGGTATTTAAGCAAGGCCCTCGCCACTGTTCAGTTCCACTTCCTTTTCCTCAACACCTCCGTAATGACACCACTTTCTCCCACTAGCACTCACTTTACACCCTCCTTACTGTGAGTCTCCATCCCCCCCACCCAACACATTTGGACTGCTCTGTCTCTCATGGGGGGGAGTAAGGTGTCTCACTGTGGGTGTCACCACCTGTGTTTAATAGGGGAGGATGGGAAGGTGAGCTCATTGGTCTTCCAAAAGGCGTGACCAGCCAATCGTTGCAGCTCCCTGCTGCTGTCACTCAGAGGACACGATCCACTTGTTACAGGCATGGCAGTTCTATTACAGTAAAACGGTGTCTGGGGGTTTTGGGCGCCTGGCGGTTGGTGGGAGGGCAGTTATGACTGGCACGTTGATTGCTCCCAGTGCAGGTGCGTTGCTCTGCGGTGTCTGATGGCTCTTAGACCTGTCCCTTCTAACAAAGGAACGATCAATGGGGTGCCTGATCCCTCCGTAGATACCCCTGCTCTAATTGAGCGATGTACATGGATTAACAGCGCCGATTACAAAACTAAAGACAGGTAGGGTATAAACATCTGCTACTGTCAGGCTTAATTATAATGCGATCAAGAGCAGTCAGCTGTAAATGGTGTCACAGGGATGCTGTGCATAGTGTCCTGGGAGGGGGAAGATCACTTGTCGGGAAAGTTTTTATGTCTGTGTGTGTACATGTCTTCCTATCTAACTGGGGACCATGGCGTCGTTACGCATCCGCAAAGAGGGGACCTAGAAACCAAGTGGGGACATTTCCTGTGTCCCCACGCGCGCGTGTGCGGATGCTGCCGTCTGTGTATGTCTCACGCCGTCGCTCCTCTGTAGCTGTTTGATGCCTCTGTTTTTTATTCCATCTGTCAGCGCAGAGCGGAGCTTTATAAACCTGCCCAGCTGTTCGCTCCGTGCCCACAGGTATTTACGCCGAGGCAGCGGAGCCTGAGAGACGCGGGATTAGTCTCTGCGCCATGCGTACGATCTGAGACGGAGCCGCCGTTCCCGCCGCGTCTGACGCTGCGTCTCGGCGAAACGAGGCCGGGCCTCACGCTGTGTGAGACCAGACACCATTTTAAAAGCGCCGTGCTGTTTGCACTCTTTGTAGCGCAGCAGTACTGTTTTCACAGTGCCGTGCTGTTTTGTGCAGAGTGGACAGAAGCCTTTTCTATTTATTTTTTTTGTCGTCATCATTTATTCCCTCTCTTTTGCTCAGTGGAGCCCGTGAGAGCATTTCTGAGAAAGGTAAACAACCCTCAGAGGAATATAGCCGACGATATGACCCGCAACTGTGTGTAAGGCACTACAATTCTTGTTTTCTGTGTTCTTTGGAAATATCAAGATCTCTTTGAATGTCCCGCGTTAAATAGAACCACCTATTGCCAAACATTACAGTATTCTTACATCAGGGCAACACAGGATCAGAAATTAGCATGTATCCTGGATTCACAAATTCAAATAAAAATGGTAAATGACAGTAGGCCATAGGACAGACTGTTGTCACTGTATGGACTCAAACTAACTAACTATCTAACGGTACAATTTACATACTTTACCTTACCATATTGCTCTCTATAATGAGAAAATATCATGTCTTTACAATATGAATAACATTACTTGGAAAGCTTAAAGTCAATTAGCATACCATCATCTGACAGAAACCGTACCTCTTTCATGCATAGTCAATATGTAAAAATAGGCGTACACAAAAATACCCCATCTCTTTCCTCATCAACACCTGGGTTTTAGGTCCTTGTGTCCTTTAACCTCAGAACCCATGTTCTGGCTGTCCGATCTCAAGATAACCCTGCCCCTTATCCGTTTAAGCTTGACGTGGTTGAACAGGTCACATGACCCAGTGGTCTCCCACGAATCCTACTCGTTTTTGAGCTCTGGCGACGTTAGATCATTTCCAGATGAGCCGACCAAGGGATGCAGGAAGTGAGCCTGGGGCAAAACCCCATGGTGACACCCGCAACAAAAACTTTTATCAGCTCAGACCAGGCTGACCCCCTGCTTACCTCACGGTCTGTGTACGCCCCTGGGAAACGGCTCCAACAAACCGACCGGTCGGTGCTGACTAATTTCAGAGGATGCGGGGGGGGGGGGGGGGGAGGGGGGCTCAGGCTCTTAATTTACGGCTGTGTCAGATCAGAAACTTTAAACTGTAATTAAATGGATTGGAACCGCTAATACAGGGACGTTTTACGCCTGAGACGTCCGTAGCTGCTGAGTTGCGCTACCTGCGTGTGTAAATTACCGCCGCGCGCGGGGGGGGGGGGGGGGGGACGGATTCATCTTCCCGCCGCGTTATTGAGTGCGCTCTCCGATTCGGGAGCGGCCTATAAATTGTGCCTGTCACGCCGGCCCTGCACCTGCTTTTCTGCCGCAGCCTTGGAATTCCACACGGAGCGCCAGACGCGAGAGCAAACAGCAGGAAGAGAGGAAGGCAAAATCGGCGAGAAAGGGAGGAGGGAGATGAGAGAGTGGAATTGAGAGAACAGAGAGAGAGAGAGAGAGGACTAGGATAGAGGTTTTTGTCTTTGATGCATAGTAAAATGCTTCTAATACCCTCTTAAGCCTGCTTCTCATACATTTACTGCAGAGTGTACCTGCCTATGTCCTTGCGGGGCATTGGATCATAACAGTGTCCTTCATTGTAGTGAAAATTGTGTGTTAAATCTAATACGCAGACGCATTTCTTGGCATACTGTGAAGGACTTCCCTGAAATGGGCCAGTGGCAGATTTGGAGAGGGGGGGGGGGTCTGCCCCACAGTGGCTGGGCAGGACAGTGATACGAATCGGATGCAGACATTCTGTACACTGCACTGCTGTAATGGGTCCAGTCGTATATAGTCTCGAGTCACCACGCCTTTCTTCCCGCTGCATAAGGACATTCTCCCTTTATGACACGGAAGATGAGACTGTGCTCATGACTCGGGCCACCAGGGGGCGCACTCACACAAGCAGATGCACTGTGAGACTTTGTGAAGACTGTCAGGCGAGGGCTGGTTTCTGCCCGGTTCCTCCATCGCCTCCCCAAAACCCTGCTGGTGTCTGCGGGTGTGTGTCAGGCCCGGGGATGTGGGGGCGAGGCGGATCAGTAAAGGTCAGGGGTGTCTCGCAGCCTGACGTGAATGTGCTTGTGCCACTCAGAGTGCAGCCAGTCGCCTCCAGGGCAAGAGCGGCTGCCATTTTAATTCCATCCCATTAGCATCTTTTCATATCCACATTTTGAATCGCCTGCGATTATATTGTCTGTCTAAACTGGATGCTTATTATAAATACGCCAGGAAGAAAAAGAATAAGAGAATGATTCGGGCCCTCAAAGATGGGAGATAATTACCTCACGCAGTACCAAGGGGCCATGGGCTCACTGTGTGTGTGTGTGTGTGTGTGTGTGTGTGTGTGTGTGTGTGTGTGTGTGTGTGTGAGTGCGTGACTCCCGGTAAAGTCATCATTTTTACAGCTGGAGTATGGAACCTGCAGCCCCTGGGCCAGTCAAGCTCCACTTGCAGATTTATGGCGGTCTTCTTTATGAATATGAATGGTAGTTTCTGTATGAATTCATTTGAATAGGAAATGGAAAAAAATGTTAAGATGGTTTACCAAAGGGCTGAAGACAAAAAACAACCCAATAAATCCCCTGCGCAGCCCCCCTGATTTATTGCGAGAAGGGGTATTCGCTAGCACGGCTGTGGACACCACAGGTCCCCAGCTGATGGGAAACACAGCGCTCAAATGTGCTACGCTACTGTTTTAATTCATAGCCTTGAATGGGGACGCATTGATAATTATGACAAAAATGATATACTGAAAGAAAAATGTCTGTAGATTAAATTTGGTTGTGGTGTTCCCTTTTTTCCATGAAGAAACGTGTTTATTTTCTGGAAAAGCAAAGAGCTATTCAATATGTTTGATTGTGCTGTATATTTCATACAGAAGAATAGCTGTGGTGTAAGTGGCAGTTTGGGGTCAGTGGGCTAGGGTTTACAGATTCCGTGTTAACTTGCTGTTATTTTAGCATTGTTAACATGGTTTCGCATAGCATAGCATAGCATAGCATAGCATAGCTCAGGGGTCCTCAGTCTTATCTGGAAAGGGCCAGTGTGGGTGCAGGCTTTTGTTCCAACCAAGCAGTTACACACCTGATTCTACTAGTCCACCACTAGAGTCTTTGTTACGGACCTTGAAATAGTAGAAGCAGGCAAAAGCCTGCTCCCACACCAGCCATTTGTGGATAACACCGAGGCCTTCTGGTTTAGCTTGTTGCCTCCACATGTTCCTGTGGGTGGCTGTAGCGGTTGGTGCTTCCTACACCCGTTCTGTGCTGTGTTCATTACAGAATGTTGATATAAACCTTTGCCCTCCGGGGAGATGAACATTTTCCCCATTAGGCGCACAGTACAAGTCTGTGTCGATGGTCTCCACGGCTGAAAAACCAGCGGTGCAATCAATGGCTAAACAGTGGGTAGAGCTGAATTAGCCTGGCGAGTTCAATCTGATACGCTTTAACGAGCCTCCGCTGTGCGTGTTTAACCTGCATCGTGGCAAACGCCACACAATCAACAGCAATGGCGGAGAGCCTGGCACCAAGGCGCCAACAGCCCCAGAACCCAGATCAATCTCCTCTGGTAACAAACTGCAGTGGAAGGCAGCCATTTTCTGTGATCGTAATCAATTTTAATAGAGCTGGGCACAATCTTTGGCATAGATTGTATCTGCTTCCATGTGCGTAGGTTAGTGCTTTACAAAGGACGTGCTTTAATTCGTGTCTCTGCTCTAGAAGAATGTGTTGCCTCAACTGCAGTTCAGATGTATTTCACTGAATCTGCAGTGCTTTGTCATGTTCAATTAAATATGTGCTTAGAAATATGTGATACCTGACAATGACATTTTGTCCATATTGTGAAACTATGTGCAAAATTTGTTCATATTTCTATGGCAAACACCGCTCCCTGTAGTTCCAGAACTTGCCAACAGGAGGAGCTTGTACACTGTCTGGCATTCAAGTTTCTCCGCTCTCTTTTTCTCTCTCTCTCCATTTCTCTGCTCTTCTCATCCTTGCCCTGCCTTGAAATTGTAAAATATTTTACTGGTTTTCATTAAATTTTATATATTTTTTCAAAGCTGACAAAAATCAATATATCCTTAAGGTCAACAGCTGCGTAAACATGGTGCATTATTGAAAAAGGCTAATAATGAGCCAGTGATGCAAGAAAAGAGATGTGACTACTAATACAATGCCAATGTTTTTTGTTTTTTTGAAATGTGCTTTAAATAAATGGTCTTTCAGAGATGCTCTCCGCTCTCTCTCTCCACTTCCTCTCTCGCCCCTAGCTCCCTTCACTCTTTCCCTCCTTCTGTCCTCCCTGTCCAGTCTTCCACTGCTCTCTCACTGCTGCTCTCTCTCACTGCTCTCTTCCTTGCTACTCTTTCCCTCGTACCTCTCTCTGCTCACATCCTCTCTGCTCACATCCTCTCTGCTCAAATCCCTCTCCGCTAACATCCTCTCTCTGCTCACATCCCCTCTCTGCTCACATCCCCTCTCTGCTCACATCCCCTCTGCTCACATCCTCTCTGCTCACACCCCCCCTCTGCTCACATCCCCTCTCTGCTCACATCCCCTCTCTGCTCACATCCCCTCTCTGCTCAATCCCCTCTCTGCTCTCATCCCCTCTCTGCTCACATCCCCTCTGCTCACCTCCCCTCTCTGCTCATATCCCCTCTGCTCACATCCCCTCTCTGCTCACATCCCCTCTCTGCTCACATCCTCTCTGCTCACATCCCCTCTGCTTTCATCCCCTCGCTGCTCACATCCTCTCTGCTCAATCCCCTCTCTGCTCACATCCCCTCTCTGCTCACATCCTCTCTGCTCAATCCCCTCTCTGTTCTCTCCCCCACTCTTCTCTTCCTTTCTCCTCTCTCCTTCTCTGCTCTCTCCCTCTCTCTGTTCACTCCCTTGCTGCTCAATTGAATTCAATAGAATTCAATCAATTCACTGATGCTTTATTGGCCTGACTGACTATACACAAAAAAGTATAGCCTAAGCAAATGACAGTAAAACAATTAACTATGACACATAAAACATATGATTAATATACTGGAATAATATGTATAAAATTAAATACATACATAAATAATAAATAACCAAACCTAGCGACAATGTACTTGGACACATTCAACAGTAATAATAACAGTCGCTATTTACATTTACATTTTAGTCATTTGGCAGACGCTTTTAATCCAAGGCGACTTACAAGTGCATAGGTTCTACCATAAGTCAGAGCATCACATCCAGAAACTAGCAAAATACACAGGAAATGCTGTTCTAAACATAGTTGTCATCAGAAGTGCTCTTTTTTTTTTTTTTTTGGGGGGGGGGGGGGGGGAGGTTAGACAAGGATAGGGATATCAGAAAGGAGGGGCAGGGGAAATCAGGAGGGAGGACTAAGGTAGGACTGTGAACTATGAACTGTGCAGGCAACAGAGATGGTGCCTCACTGGTTGTCCCTCATTTTGTGACAGGAGGTCACATAAGTTGCAGTTTTCTCTCCCTTTTCTAGATTATTATAAGTTTGGGTAAAGTTTTGAAAATCTTTGAAAAGAGATGTGTTCTAATGTCCTGGTATTTTGAGCATTCTATGAGAAAATGCAGCTCTGTCTCCACTGCCCCCTGATGACACTGAGCACCTGTCCTCTCTGGGCAGCCCGGTCTGTGTTTATGGACAGTTTTATGGCTCGGCTGGGGCTGTACATTGTCAATGCTTTTCTCAATTTGTTATCAGTTGCCGCGGTCAAATATTCTGCCATGGTGTACTGTGTTTTTAGGGCCAAATAGCATTCAAGCTTGCGTTGAGTTTCCGTGGTGTTGTTCCAAATGTAGTTATCTTTCATCATGTTCATCATGCAGGGTCTCAACTGGATGTTTCACTCCTCTCTTCTCTGCCCATCCCTTTCTTTCTTCGTCGCTCCTCTCTCCCTGCTCTTCATCTCTCTCTCTCTTCCTCTCTGTCTCCCCTCTGTGTGTCCTCCCTCTCTCTGGCTGTAGCAGCCCTGAGGTGAGGGCCAGACTCTCTCTGTCTCTCTGTCTCTCTGTCTCTCTCTCTCTCTCTCTCTCTCCCTCTCCCTCTCTCTCTCTCTGGCTGTAGCAGCCCTGAGGTGAGGGCCAGACTCCTATAATTACCCAAGTGTCTGTGAAATGAATCACTGGCTGAGTGAGCTGCTTGATGGGAGGCATCCATCCTGGGTGCTCTCTCTCTCTCTCTCTCTCTCTCTCTCTCTCTCTCTCTCTCTCTCTCTTTCTCTCTCTCTCTCTCTCTCTCTCTCTCTCCCGCCGAGCAGATAGGTGCGGTCACCGCTGCAGTCACCCTATCACCCACTCTAGACCCCGAGAGGTGTCGAACTCACTAAATGGACTGTTGGGGGTTGGGGTGTGGTGTTATGTTGTTACTGTTTTATTGAATATGACAGTTGGAGGTTTGGGTAGTGGTGTTATGTTGTTACTGTTTTATTGAATATGACAGTTTGGGCACACGTGAAAACTGTTCATAGGATTTTTAGCTACTGGAACGTGTTCTGAGGATCACAGTTCAAGTTCCTTTCTCTTTGCTTCGCTCTCTTATACAAATAAAATAAAAACGCAAATTAATAACGCATTATATTTTTCAACTCAGTCCAGGGAGTTTGGACATTTTGTTCTATCATCTATATACTGCAAGTGGCCCAGCCTTTTCCTTTTTCTGATTGGGTTCCTGAGACAACCAATCACATCTACTTCTGGCCTCAGAGCACAGTCCAGGAGGTAAAATTCCTACGTGAAATAAATCTCCCACTTGTACCATGGCTCCTCTGCTGGAAATGGAAGTCGCTGGGTCATGCAGGTTGCTGCTATGCTTTGGGCGTTTTGGTGCAGTCGGAAACCTGTCTTTTCCTCCACTGGGAATACAGTGAATAAAAAGAGATTGGCACTGGCCTTTTGTCCATCTGCTGTTTTTGGCAAAAAACCTGCAGGCCTGACATATGCATAACATGCTTAACCAGTTAAGTTAGTTTTACCTTTTGTGTTTTGGGAGTTTTGGGAGCATTTTGGCAGGATAACCTTAAAACTATGTTGATCTAGTAGTTGCATTTATCAAGATTGTGTGCCTTAATTTTATTTTAACAAAATCATTATAAACGGGGTGACATAAGTATTAGGCAAGCGTGCATGCATAGAAAAAAGATTAAAATGCACAATCGTTTTATTGTATCAATTCTTAGGTACAGAACAGGACTATCTATGCTAGGTACACTTTTATGACATAAGATTGCCTCACAGTTTATTATTTTTGCCATGCGTGCATACTTGCATACCACTTATGTCAACCCAAGATTGTTTTTTTTTAAAGATATTTTTTAGGCCTTTTTCAGCTTTATTGGGCAGTATATAGTATAGAGAGACAGGAAGAATGGGAGCGAGAGAGAGGGGAAGACATGCAACAAATGTCGGACGGTCGGATTCGAACCGCCGACGTCGCGGCTCGCAATGAGCATGCGGTCAGTGCTCTACAGGCTGCGCCACCGAGACACCCTCAACCCAAGATTGTTGACTTAAAACTCCTACATTCATGTTAATGTTTTTTTTTTTTTTTTTTTTTAACTTCACTGCTTCCATGTTCAGATATAATTTACCTAGCTTGCTGTATTGGTTTGTGATCATGCGGACATGGTGCACAATTAACACAGCTAAACATTGGTCAAATTCTGGCATGTAATCCAACCATTTAAAGTGTAATATACACTCAGTGGCCACTTCATTAGGTAAACCTGTACACCAGCTTATTAATGCAAATATTTAATCAGCCAATCATGTGCCAGCAACTAAATGCATTAAAGTATGGTCAAGAGGTTTAGCTGTTTTTCAGAATGGGGAAAAAATGTGATCTAAGTGACACTGACCGTTGAATGATTGTTGGTGCCACACAGGGTGGTTTGAGTATCTCAGAAACTGCTGATCTCCTGGGATTTTCTGACCTCATTTTTTAATGAGTGAGGTCAGAGGAGAATGGCCAGACTGGTCAAAGCTGACAGAAAGGTGACAGTAATCCAAATAACCATGCATTATCACAGCGATATGCAGAAGAGCATCTCTGAACACACAAAACATGTAAAAAATCTTAACGGATAGGCTACAGCAGCAGAAGACCAATAAGTCTCAAAATAAGTCAAATAAATACCCAAAAAAGTGCTCACTGAGTGTATATGAGAATATATATATATATATATATTAAAAATATATATATATTCAAACATAATTTTTGGCTTTTGTTGGCCCTATATGTCTCCAGTTTATTATGTCATCACATATGATTCTTGGAGATTAGAGTGAGTATTTCATGTTCTTACTATTTCAGTGGATATGACAGTTGGACGCTAACTTTATATTGCTACTATTTTATATATAACAGTTAGTGGTTGGGGTCTTGTTCCCTTGTTCCTATATCAACAGATATGTTTGGAGATATGGGTGTGGTCTTTTATTACTGTTTTATTGGATATGATAGTTGGAGGTTGGGGTGTGGTCTACCAGATTTGTCATCACATACAATGTGTGGTTTGGATTAGGGTGATGTTTTTTATTTTCTTTTATGTTTAATTCAGTGGATATGGCCGTTTGATGATAGGGTATGGTCTTCATGGCCTAACTCCATCAGTTGACAGCACTTTAAGAGCAGAGCAGAGCATGCTTTTGGTTTTTCAGTGAGTATAACCATCGCATAGGAGCGTGTGGCATCACTGGTGATGTTGGCTGAGTATGCTAGCATCTGACTCTTCATCCACGATGCATATCTCTATACAGCCCTTTTGAGTTTATGATCATTTGTGCCTCTTGTTTTGTTTTACAATATAACCAGCCTGACACATTATCAGTTAATGTCCACACAGCCAAGCACATTATCCACTATAATATAATTATTTTCTAACAGATATGCATTTAGACACAACCTGACATCTGGTAATTAAAATCCCCACAGTGCTGCTCTTTAATTTTAATGTTTTGATGCAACATTTACATTTTGTTTTAGGTACGCAAACCAAAACAATAATCAGTGAGGGAACGGTAATAAGACGGGTCAAAATGGCAAACAAAATGTATTTTAGTTGCGGGCTAAGCTTTTACTCTCCCTCTCTTCCTGTCTGTACCTCTTTCTCGTTCTCTCTTTCTCTCCCTCTCCCTCTGACTCTCTCTCTCACTGTGTAATGTTGACTCTGTGTTTGTGTGGCGGTGGAAATGGAGACAGATTTGTGTGAAAGGCGGGAGTGTGTGGGAGAGGGAGTGAGCAGTAGCTCAGGAGGACAGAGGCGCTGGGGGGGTCCTCCTTACAATGATGGTTTAATTAGCCTTTCCTCCGCGGCGCGCCAGGCTAAGCGGCGGGTGGGGGGAGGGGGGTCCGAGCGGCAAAAATACTCCCCCCAAAAAAACACGGAAAAAACGGTGGAAAAACAAGGCACGTTTCTTGGCGGAGACCCCCCACTCACAGATTGCGATGGCCCGTGGGATCCTGGCAGAGTGGTTAATGGTGTTATTATCATTGGAGAGACTTTCCCGCCGGAAGCCGCCGAGCCCGAACGCGAGCCGCGCCTTTATTATTTATTTATTCATTTTCGCCGGCGAGTTGTGCCACCGTTCGCCCTGTCGCCGGTTTGTTTACCGAGCGCTGCCAAGCCGGGCATCCGGCCCCTGCCACCACAGCTCTGCCTGCCCAGGCTTCTGTGTGCTTCCCAACCGCCATGGAGGATGGGGGTGTGTGTGTGTGTGTGTGTCTGTGTCTATGTCTGTGTCTGTGTGTGTCTGTGTCTGTGTCTGTGTGTGTGTGTGTGTGTGTGTGTGTCTGTGTGTGTGTGTGTGTGTGTCTGTGTCTGTGTGTGTCTGTGTGTGTGCCTGTGTCTGTGTGTGTGTGTGTGTGTGTCTGTGTCTGTGTGTGTCTGTGTGTGTCTATGTCTGTGTGTGTCTGTGTCTGTGTGTGTGTGTGTCTGTGTCTGTCTGTGTGTGTGTGTGTGTGTGTGTGTGTGTGTGTGTGTATGTGTGTGTGTGTGTGTGTGTGTGTGTGTATGTGTGTGTGTGTGTGTGTGTGTGTGTGTATGTATGTGTGTGTGTGTGTGTGTGTGTGTGTCTGTGTGTGTGTGCAGACATGGCCTACAGCCTGCCTGGGATACTCCCGTGTGATGGTGCGTAATATGATTGGCTGAGGTGGGCTTTGGGGGTGTGGCTTCACTTTAGTCCCCCTCTCTGTTTTCTCAAGATGATCTTGTCTGGGTTAGGCCTGGGAAATATTCTTGTTCGATAATCGTTGAATATTTTTTGAGCGCAATGATGGTCGTCACTGCTGTGTGGTGTATTTCCTTTCTTTTCATCTTTTTTTCTCGAATTATTCTTTAAACTTCAGACGCCATGTGCAGTACTTCCAGGGAAAGAAATGAACCCTGATTTCTATTGGGTGTTGTGTCGATGAGACAACCATCTCCAGCAATGTTGTACAGCAGTTATAACTTGTTGGCTGTGTAGTTCAGCAATGTACTGCAGGTACAAATTACAAGAAGTAAAAATGTTAATATGCAGTATGCAGTTGTTGCCCATGCATGTAGTTACAGTGTACCGTAATTACATTGGAAGGACCACTCACTGTGAAGTTGAACTCCATTCGGAATCCACTCTTAGTTTTGACCCAACAAGGTCATTGCTTGAATATGTGTCATTTAGATGATTAGTATGTGATTGTCTGAGTGCATTTCATGTGTCCATGCGCTACTCCACATGGTGGAACAGCATTTGAAGTGGCTCTACAATGTGTTCGACTTCTTAGCTACACAGAATTGTAAGATAGTACTTAACCCTCTGTAAATTCATGGAGCCAAGCATTTATTTAAGACTGGCAATCTTGGCTCCATCTCCCCTTTTTACAGTGGAAGAGAGCTTTCATTTTCATCTTTTACAACATATTTAAAGGTACAATTGGTCATTTTGGACTTCTAACGGTCAAGAGAGGAGCAACAAACACCTTCAAACCACAAGACTGTGTATCCTCCCCCTTCTCTGTAATTGCGCTGATGTTGGAACGCCATTGGCTGTGGCAATTAAAGCCAATTTTCAACCAATGTTGAAACCAACCAACGTCAGGAACTGCCGTTCAGTGCAGAAACTGCCGTTCAGTGCAGAAACTGCATACTGTGTCTCCGGGGCAGAGAACTTACTGTAGTATTTAATCGACAAGATTTGTCACACCACCGCCTCCAGTTAGCTGACACATCAGATGGGTGTGGAGTTGAGCGATCGAGTGCCGACCATAGAGGTGTCCTCAGTGCGCACCGACACGGTCAATGCCAGACCTTTTTCAGCGATAGCTTTGGGGCAAAATGATCCATCTTGTCTGGGGAAGAAGTCACACGTTACATGCAGACTAACAATGGCTTATTACCAATTGTATTTATTCACTGCTTGTGAGTCTCACCCACTGTGGGAAAACTGTGGAAAATGAAATATTCCACAGTTTACAGGACTATCAGGCCAACCACTCTCCATTCGCCAGCCACGACTGTAAAATTGGACATGTTTTGGAGGTGTTCTATCAGGTGAAAGTTGTGTGCAAAAGGCTTGATTCGACATTACGGAAAGGGGAAATGTAACAACGCGGTAACAGTGGCAGTTATCCGGCTCAGATGACGGGGAAAATCTCAGGTGAGAAATTGCAGCGTTCCTGCGTTTGTGCGATCCTAGATGATAAGATGCAGGGCTGGCGAGGCTTGGCTCGGGCGATGGTGTTTTTCTGTCAGCTTATGGGGAGGTTATTTGCTTTCATCGCCCCGTTCGCTGTCCCCCCCGTCTGTTAGGTGAAATTGGAGGCGAGCGTGGGTGTTCCGTGACATCCTCGTGTCGTTCCTAGGAACTGGTAATCCAGTCCATTTGTAAGAAATAAAACGTTGGCTCGGGGGCCGTTGGAGTGGTATCGTGGTTTTGTAGTTGATATACTCGAGTATTGTTACAGTTGGTGTTGCCGCCCACACACTCACACTCTCCCAGCCTCCACAGGTCGAGAAGGAGAAATAATTGAATTCTTTAAAAAAAGAAACTCCCTTTCTCTCTCTTTCTGTCTTTCTCTCTCTCTTTCACTCTCTCCCTCTCTCTCTCTGTCTTTCTCTCTCTCTCTCTCTCTCTCTCTCTCTCTCTCTCTCTCTCTCTCTCTCCCTCCCCTCCTTGCTTTTACCTGTAGTCCTGCTACCTTTGCATTTCCCATTTGACCGCCCTTAACACGCGCACGTTACGGCTTTCCACGTAATGAAGCAGTTAGTTACAGATTCGTAACACTTTTCCCCAACGAGTTGACCTGAATGATCGTTGAATTTTCTAAAAGCTCACAGTTCACCCTAGAAAAGTGACAGCGCACCGCATTGCAAATGTGCTGCACAATGTATTTTGTATGCCTTTGAAATCGGCACAGCTTCTGACGCACTGGGCAGGAGGAAATAAAGCAACACGCCGTGTGATTTGACTGCACGGAATGCACAGCGCTTTTCATAAATGGAATGTTATTTTTGAACCAAACAGTAAATATTGTTTGCTGACCCTCCCATATATTATTTATTGAAGGTTGAGAGCAGAGTTTTATTAGCTGGGGGTAGGCCACCCAGAAAATGAACACAATAGCAAGGCAGCATCGCTATTGGTGGAAGCGAGCCTCGTCTTAACGTTCTCTCTCTCTCACACACACGCACACACACACAAACACAAACACACACTCTGCAGTAACCACCTCTCTCCCCCCCCCCCCCACCCTTTCTCCAAATGCTGATTCAACGTCGCACATAAACTGGCCACGGTGTGCCTGCAAGGGAATTTTAGGACAGGCAGGGTAGCGGAATACGAAAGTGGAAAGTGTGGTGGGAACCATTACAGATTTATTGGATATATAATAGGGAAAGAATAACCCTGCTTCTTAATATAATGCCAGCGGTTATTGTCCTATAGGGCAGGGCTCATTATTCCCCTGCTTGTGGGAAGGGTCCCCAATAACCGCAGAGCTGTGCTGGTTTGTGGCTCTGTCTGCGGGCTATAATTACGAAACCCAGACCCCTGTGTGTTTATTTGTGTGTATGTGTGTGTGTGTGTGTGTGTGTGTGTGTGTGCGCCCGCGTAGCCTGCATTTGTGTTTTGAGCTAGCGGCAATGCCTCTGAAATTACTCTTCAACTTCTTCCAACAAACCTGCTTACGCTGCTGGTTTCCGACTTTGCCTTTTGTTTTCGCTGTGCTTTATTTTAGTGTCATTTACATTTTCCTCTGGGAAAGAAACGCTGAACTGAAAGAGAGAGTAGAAAACGTTATTTCTGTGCAGTTCAACCGCGAAGGAAACCTGCCTCCATGATAATCACTTCCTGCTTGGTGACACTTACAGACAGACAGACAGGCAGACGGGCAGACTGGCAGACAGACAGCCGGACAGACACAGACACAGACAGACAACGCATTAGAGGACAAAACCCAAACCATTAACATTGCTATAATTCAGACCTTTGAGAGCATACGGAATTTAATTTGGACATCCACAGTTCCTTCAGCCTTCATTCCTCTTCTTCTCAATAATGACAACTGTAATTGTCTTAAATTGATATTTTAAATGCCATGTCCCGGCCTTCATTAAAGTGATGTCAGTGGTAATAATAAATATCCTAAAAAAAAAAAGGGGGAGGGGGGGATGAAATCTGGGTTAAATAATGACTTTAATCTAATTCTCAGGATCATGTTCTGTTCTGAAAACCATTACCATCCTGTGAGTGGCGTATACCTCTTTGTCTGGGGGGGGAGGGGGAATGAGAGAGGGGCCCATATTTTTCTGCAGCGTGATATGAAAGCATTAATTTCCTTCAGCCCAGCTGACAGGACAGGGCTCTGAGGGCCCCGTTAATACCAAATGATCACATTTTCACTCATAATCAATATCGTTCTGTGACAGTGGGCCGCTATTTTTCACGCCGCCGTCCGCGGTGGAGAGAGTGATATGTAGTTTCCCGTGTGAAGGGGTCCCTCTCAGGGACTGGAGATGGAAGTAGCTTTTTTAACAAGTGGCCAGAGAAGCTATTGATTGCGAGTCTGTGGCCTGTAAGCGCCTCCGTGGGGGCCCCCCCCCCCCCCCCCCGGCGTGCCCGGGCCGCAGCTACGGTGGGTGAAGGTAACCTGTTGGCCCCCCCATAAATACTGACTGAGGGAAGCCTTTTCTGCTCCAAATCAAAGATGGCTGTCCAAGCCTTTCCCGGCGGCCAGGCTATCCATGTGACACAAAATACAAACCTGCTTTCTCATGGCATGTGCATTTATATGTATACATACTGTACATAAACTAAATGCAATATAATGGACTTTTTTTGTGAGCCAAGCCAAACACGATTCGCAGTATAATCTTTCATTCAAGTAATGATGACTTAATTATGGATCAGTCACGTTCAATAACCCACACCCTCTTCCTGAGACATGTTCCCATTGATAACGGGATCTGTGACGTTTTTAGCTGCGCGCAGACCAGAACTGATGCGTTTCGGCGGCTCTTACGTGTTATTGCTTCCTCTCGTGGTCGCAGCGGCGGTCAGTTCATTGATTCAGTTGTGTTTTCTCTCATTTCCCTCTGTTTGCGGAGTCAGCTTATCGTCTCCTCATCTCCTTGACAACTGAAGTGCGTACAGTACATCTTCGTTCCACCGGGGTGATGAGTTAAGCCAATGGCAGGTGACTGGAGCTCTGGACACTTCTCAGATACTTCAATAACAATTCAGAGACAAATATTAAAGTCATTTCAAGGCCCCGGGTGCAAAACACTCTTAAGAAACATGAATAGGGCGGCCTGTAGCGTAGTGGTTCAGGTAAATGACTGGGACACGCAAGGTTGGCGGTTCGATTCCCGGTGTAGCCACAATAAGATCCGCACAGCCGTTGGGCCCTTGAACAAGGCCCTTAACCCTGCATTGCTCCAGGGGAGGATTGTCTCCTGCTTAGTCTAATCAACTGTACGTCGCTCTGGATATGAGCGTCTGCCAAATGCCAATAATGTAATAATGTAATGTAATGAATACACAGTGCCTATAATGGCGCTAGTGGAAAGGGATGTGTGTTGTCAGCACAGGTATTATGGTCGATGCATCCAAAGATATCCTAATGACTGTGTCGTGCTGAAATTGTATTAGGTTGTTGTAGGGAACTATAGAGCACCCCATCTAAATGTATAGGAAAGCGCAATACATGTTGTTGAACCCCATTAGGATTTTCTTCTGAGAAAGGATCTACAAAATTGTCTATCCGTCCATCTATTATCTAACCTGCTGATTTTTGGCCAGCATCACTGGGGTGAGAGGCAGGAATACACCTTGGACAGGTGAATTTTTATTGACTAAATAATGGTCAAAGTACCGAATGTATAACTGCTCAGAGGTTGGGGCGAAGTTACCGGGCTTTCTTTCCCTCTCCTGTTCAGTATAACGTAGTGCTTTGATGGACTTCACTGGCTGTGTGATGAACAATAAATCAACAGCTCTAGGATCATGGCTGTTATTAGCCTATGAAATGGTGCTTTCTGTATTTGAAGGAAGTTTTTAATAGATTTCTTTCCTTTTACATTGTTGAGAGTTCTAGGTTTACTTTTCCATCAGTGGCAGTTGGAACTTTGGTTTTCCGCTCCAATGTGTTTGTGCGTGTGTGTGTGTGTGTGTGTGTGTGTATGTACATGCCTGAGTGTGTGCCTGCGTGTGTGTTTGTGCCTGCCTGCCTGCGTGTGTGTGTGTGTGTTTGTGCGTGTGCATGTGTGTGTGTGTCTATGTCTATGTGTATGTGTGCATTTGTATATACATATGCCTATGTGTGTGTGTATGTGTGTGTATGTGTGTTATGAGTGTGGGTGTGTGTGCCTTTGTGTGTGTGTGTATGTGTGTGTGTGTGTGTGTACGTGTGTATATACATATGTTTATGTGTGTGTATGTACCTGTGTGTGTGTGTGTGTGTGTGTGTGTGTGCCTTTGTGTGTGTGTGTGTGTGTGTGTTTGTGCGTGTGCATGTGCATGTGTGTGTGTGTCTATGTCTATGTGTATGTGTGCATTTGTATATACATATGCCTATGTGTGTGTGTATGTGTGTGTATGTGTGTTATGAGTGTGGGTGTGTGTGCCTTTGTGTGTGTGTGTATGTGTGTGTGTGTGTGTACGTGTGTATATACATATGTTTATGTGTGTGTGTGTACCTGTGTGTGTGTGTGTGTGTGTGTGTACCTGTGTGTGTGTGTGTGTGTGTACCTGTGTGTGTGTGTGTGTGAGTACCTGTGTGTGTGTGTGTGAAGGCTGGGGAAATGAGGTCCTGTTGAGCGCGTGGTGGGGTATCCATCTCAGTCAGCCGCCGGCATGTTCCCGGGGCCCCGTCGCTGACTGCGGCGACTCAATATTTTGACACGCGTGTTCTGGGCGACAGCAGCGCGCGCACAGGCGTGACTCCCCCGCCGCAGTGAGCAATGACACGCTACGCTTCATTCATCACACGTCAGCCGCCCCCCGCACCCCCCCCCCCCCACATCCCCCCAGCACCCAGAGCAAAAGGTGCACAGGTCAGAATGGCAGGAAACCTCATCTGACACCTGCGCCCAACTGTCGGATCTATACATTTACATTGTGACATGGGTAGAATTGGACCTGGGGAGGGGTGAGGGGGTCTGACAGGGGGAGGTGGACGGAGCCAGAGTAAAGGGGCCAGCGTACACAGGGAAGCATAGTGTTAATGCAGCCGCCCAGTACCCCCCGCCTCTCCGTTTCTATTAATCCTCCCCCCTCAAATACACTGCTTGGCTCAGAGTGAGATTTACCGCCATGAGCGTGGAACAAACAAATAACAAAAAAAGAAAAAGTCATAAAGCCAAAAACTACTGAGGAATTGTTACAAATACTCTCAGCTCTACAGCCCCTTTCCCTTCGGAAAACTCTCACGCATTAAATTATTCCGAAATAACAATTCCTGTACCGTATGAGTGTCAACCTATCTTGAAGTGCAGTGTACCATCTTTTGGGAGGAGTAATTGATTAAAAAAACAAAAGACAGTGTTCAGATGGCTAGCTCTACAGTATATTTCTATGTATTGTTTTTCTCTTTTGGTGCCAGTGTAACATAAATTTGGCTCTAGCTGGAGATACCTGGCAAAAACTATGATATTGTTGGAGGGGCTGTCAATCTACCTTACAATAATTCAATGACAAATCTTCATAAAGAACAGCTGTCTTGCTGACTTTGTTTAGCACTGAGAAATACAATTTTGGCAGGCAGTTTATTGCTGACATATTGTCGACACTCTTATCCAGAAAGACTTACACAACTAGCATTATTTACATAATATGCATTTATACCACTCGATATATATGCTGAAGCAATTTGGTTAAGGTAAGTATCAGGTTAACTATTTTGCTGAAGGGTAAACTGGCAGTTGGGAACTTGCATCGTTACAGTTACACGCCTAATTCCCTGCCCATTGTATGACACTGCTGTGCAAACTGCAGGCATTGACTGCTTCACACATGTAAAACCTCCATCTTCAGTCTCATGCAACAGACAACGTCAGATGCCATGGGAACCGCTTGGAGCGTATTCACAATACACGCTTGAGCTGAATTTGTGGATGTTTGTTGATTTGTTGTAAATACCAAAACACTGTTCGGCCCCTTGGTGACCCGTCGGGCTGTGCAGAGAAATGTGTTGAAAGATCTCGCAGGGAAATTGCCTGGATGTACAATATTGATTCTGCTGCGAAATGGATCTGGATCTAAATGTGTTATTCTGCAGAAATGCATCTGTTGGCAACACAGCGCCACCTGTTCATTCCTAATTTACACACATGTAGCCTGTGGATCGCTCGAAAAATAATTTCAATTTTTTCCCCCCATAAATGGCGCTTATAAATGAATCTGGAACGCTGCTCGTGTTTTGAATCCCCGTGTTATTTTATTTTATCACTTTCACCTTTAATGCGCACAAAGGCGTGGTTAAGGCCTTTCTCTCGGGCCCCGCTCTGCTGCGAGGTGACCACTGTTTTCATGAACATACAGTACCCCACAGATCTGCCCTCAGCCCCATCAGGGACATGTTTTTGAGTGCAGTGTGATACTGAACCTCATGCAGGAAAGGCTAGTGCAGAAAAGTGCATCAGTTAGACTAGGTCCTGTTGTGTAAGTAATGCGTTCTATTGATTCCAGTTTTTTTTGCATTTTACAAAAAGGTTTCAAAATGCATTAATTGCGTTTGGGATTTCTTGTTATTTAACAAGTCACAGTTGAATGAAAGTTCCACATGTGTGTGATTTAATAATAATGTATGTAACCAGAAAATGTGGAACCCCTTGTTTCAAAAGGGACAGACAATTAAAGTTTTTTTAGGCCCAGATCTATTGAGGCTGATATGATGGACATTAAATATTTCTGGCAAAAAGTTAGGTATGGTGGTAGGGGTGCTGTAAAATGTAAAATCCTTGTGCAATCTGCTGTTAGTACTGTAGATAACACTGCAGTGAAAATGGTTGTTAAATGTAATAATGTAATAATTGCTGTTATGTGGTGTGACTTGTTTAATGATCAGGTAATGGCCCTTTAAATTCACCCGCTAACTTTTTCCAGTTAAAGTTGGGCTGATTTGAATTTTCTGATGAAACTGCAACATCCAAGTGACTCTGAACAGGAAAAATTCATTTTTTCCCTCCAATCAGTTGTGAGACGAGACTTCTTACACAAGAACATTAAATGGAAACTCTGGCAGAGGAAATGGCTTGCTGGCACAGCAGCTGCAGAAGCTGTTAATGTGTTTAGATCTCGTCCTGGTTTGGACTAAACTTCATGCCAAGAGGTTTATAGGAAGAAGGGAGCTCAAAGTTTAATCCCTTTTTTAAACTGCATTCACCTTAGTGAACTTTGCAAGTAATTGTCACTTTTCACTTCATTGAGGGGAGGGTGGCTGGAGATTGGACAGTTTATCATTTTAAACTTTATTTGTAAATGTAGCAATGTTGAACAAAAATGTTAAAAACAAAAATAGAAGTGCTCTTCCTCAATTCCTGACACAGAACAACCGTGTATGCTAATGACAGCATGGCAATTATAATTAGTACTATAAATATAATCACATTAGCAAAGCACGCGCTGATAATTCATCCACCTCACTTTTAATATGACATTGTCACCAGCGAGCTGAAGACCACTAATATTACAGCTCGTTGGTTAAATTGATTAAAATGTGCACAGGAGGGGCTGCAGGGGGGTGTATTTGGTTAAGGCACCGCGTGGTGCATGGATGAGCCTCCAGTCTTTGGACTGAATCAGGACTGTGCCAATGCCAACTGTGGCAAGTGACTCTATAGGCCAATGTGCTTCTCGCCAGTGTATCAACCAGACAATGGGTGGCTTTAGTCAGATAAGTAATATTCCACATGCAGTCAGATATGAAAGATCTTCCTTCTGCTCCACACTATGCAAGCTTAGCTGTAGTCTGGCCTGTGAAAAGAAGCAGCTGGTGACACCGCATGTTTGGGAGGAGAACTGGAGCTCCACCCCATTGCTTACATCCATAAAATATTACTCTGTTTCAGCCTCAAGGTGAACTGTTAAAATACTTGATTCCCCTTGTCCAGTAGGCCGGAGATAATTTCCTCAGGTTGGCAGTCACAGGGTGCTGTGGGAACACGGTCTCACTCTTTACACATTCATTTTTGCTTATGGTAAGTATATAACTGAATACCCAGAGGAGATTAACAGCCAACACAAGGTAGGAAATAAGTCAAGAATGTCTTCATTGTCTGAGAGAAGTCCAATAAATTCCTATTCTTTTGTGGGAATGTATGAGTGGAACATTAAATGTTTGGCTGTAGTACATTGGAAACTATGGGGAGCTGTGGGTGGTAACATAAGAACCTAGCAGGGGTCTCTCAAATATATTAATTTCTATTCAGGGATGCTTGTCTTCATTGGCTGTTTTATTTATCACCCATTTTCTTCATAGACAGTTACAGTTACCTCCCACTCTCATTCTCATGCTTTGTCCATATCCACATTGCCCCCTTGTGGTTGAGTCTTTGACGTCTTCAAGAAACTGACGTAATAAAACTGCAAACCGGCGATGTCGTTGTTAAAAAGATTCTCCACTAGCAAGAACAGCAGTTTAGATGCTTATCAGCCTCTTATTTGCAAAGCAGGGCAGTTAAACTCCAGCCTCCCCCTGGCCATGCTCATGATTTACAACCCTGACCTCGTCACAGACTCAGACAATGAAAGGCAGAAATCTTTAGTAGCAATGTAAGTTTTTACAAATTATTTGATTATTTCTGGAACCAAATATCTAACCTGTTTATGAAGCTATGACTGTTTTCTGACTAACAAAGTTTATTTCATAATCCATTCAGCCATTTTCAAGCACTATTTTTGCTGGGACTATACCTAAGTGAATGCCATCTTAAACTACTCCTCATTTTAATGAAAATACATTGTATTATTTCTGTACATTGTATGTACAGGCTCTGACATGAAATTTCTGAATGGTACAAGCCTGTTCTTTAATTTAAGTCATCAACCATGTGTGTGCAGTAAATAGTTTTTGAGACATTGACACTCTTAGAGGACGAGTACAAAATAGTTGGAAATTGCCCTCTGGGGGGGCAAAGTGGAAAGGGTTTAGAAGCACACAAATGTTCACACGAGCTTGCTATGGGTACTGTGTTCAATATTGTAATGGAAAAGGTTTCTTGGCAAGTAGGAGCATTCTGAAGTGGAAGTTGGAAATGGGCCAGAAAATGTTGATCACACCAGATTAAAATGTCTTGATACTTCATTTTCAAAAACAGGAAAAAATAATTGGGCTTTGATCACGGTATTTAGCTTTAAACAGAAACTAAGACAGCATAATTGTCTACTAGTGAAGGCAGTATTGGCAGAATATTCAATCAGTCAAAATGTGATGCTTCAGTGTTAAGCTCTTATTGTAATCCACCACAGGCTCCAGGCTTGGAGAAGTTACTGTTCAGCCTTCCAGAGGGTGTCTGGAGGCGAAATGCTGCACAAACGGCAGCTTATTTTTGCCTGTCATGACTGTTTCCCCACACAAGGCCATGGCCACAAATCAACCCTACAATTTGAAACTGAAAATTTCTGTTGCGAGAAAGATTTCAATTTTCAGTTGGTGGTTTAAAATCCCTGGCGGGGTTGCGGGGGCCGGCTGCACGGCCCCCTCTGATCGTAAAGCTGTCAGAGTTACCGCGAAGCGCTCCCTTATTGAGCTGATGGAGTGGCAATGCTGTTTAAACACGCCGAGAATATATCACCAAAGTTTCTCTCTCTCTCCCGGATACATCCTTCACCATCTGCCCCGCCCCGGACAGCCTGCCCACGGCCTTCACCGGCAGAGCTCAGGTTGTTCTTTCTTCCTCCTTATCTCCTGTTCCTGAGTTTTTTTTATTATTATTAATCTGTGAAAGAAATGCGCTGAGGCGACCTGGTTGTTTGCGCCTGAGGACAGCAGAGTTTCCTCAGGACAGGAGCCGTAATGGAAGTACTCAACCTGCTCTCAATGCGGCAGATTCGTCACGGAAGCGCCGCCAAACTCCGCCACTCCCTTACCGCCAGGATCCGCGTGTTTTTACGGAGTGAGTCGCGCGCGCGCCCGCAATTACGGCCGCGGCGAAGCGCTGTTGAATGTCTTCCCCGTCGGCCGACTCCGGAAGGATTAGGAGACGCGTCGCGTCGCACCGCTGAGTTGAGTTATGAGGCGGCGGTCGGAGCAGGTGGGATGGCGGAGCGGGGGGAGACGTTAGCCGCAGGTTTCTGTAACGTGTCGCGGAGGCGTCTCCCCCTGGGCCCGGCGTGGCAGAAGGCAGGCCTCATTAGCGAGTTCAGGGGAGAGGAGGACTCAGAGAGGAGGTGCGGCCGTGCTCTAATTGACTGCACATCTGCGGACGGCTTGCCTTCACCTCCCCGCTCGACGCCTTACAGGTCATTAGCCCGGCCGCCGCAGCCGTACCTCCGACAGGCCTCGCCCACAGCCGGGCCCCATCGGACCCCGCTAATGAACACCGGGCCCGCGTGAAATGGGACTTTAATTAAAGGTTGTCAGAGAAACGCATTTTTATTAAAAAGTAAGCACGCTTTTGTCATTGATACAAATCGCCTGTGCATGTTACTTTATGGGGGGCGTAAACAGACAAATTAGCCAATTAGGCTTGATAACATTCAATGTTCTGCGGCCAATAATGACACGTAATGGCGCTGCGATGATTGCCTATGATTTCCTCTGTATTTCCGTTGCTAATGAGGGCGGTGTGGCGCCTGAGGGCTGCTCAGTAATGCTGCCTCGTCGCTACAGTAGTCGAACAAAGAGGACCACACCCTCCGTGTACCGCGCCTATCTGCCTCCGTCTGTTTCCCGTGGATCAGATTCAGCCCCCCTTACCCCTCTCTCCATTGCCTCGGTGAAGTCTTTATTCCGTTCTCAAATAAAGGACGCGGGCGGTTAGAAAGCTGGCGTTTCGCGCGCGGCCGCTGTTCGGGTCTGACCCCCCTCCCGGGGACCGTGTGCGCGAGTTAATAAGTTAGCATGACTACCTGCTGGCGCGGGCCTCGGTGGCAGATGGCGGCGGAGCTAATTTCACCTGGGTAAACAGATCTGCCGAGTCTGATTGCGTTCGCTCGGGGTGAGGCCCCCCCGGAGTGCAGCTGGCGGGAAACAAAACGCCGCGTTTAAGCCGCCGTGCGGACACGCGGAGCGGGAGGGGTCTGCCGACAAGACGAGACAAGACCCAACGAAAGGAGGCTGCTCTTGATTTTTCAATCTCCTCGCCGCCCAACACACGAACTTACAGCGCTGTGTCTGCCGCCGCTCGATTGATTGGCTCCGGGCGTCAGCCAACGTCAACTGCAGCGCTCTGTTTCCAAACAGAAAAAAAAACACTGTTGTGCTGACAACATGCATGTATTAAAGGTACAATAGGTAAGATTTTTGTGTTAAAACATTGTTGTTGACTCACCCTCTGCCTGTGTTTATAGTCCTTAAATTTGGGTTTCAAAATGTACAGTTGACAGCCTGATACTCTATTCCAAAACACTGTATAACTGTACAATAATTCAAGCTTTTGTGTTGTGGTTTGATGGTGTTGACTATTAGAAGTCTGAAATTACCTATTGTACCTTTAAACTGTTGGTGATGCACTTTAAGCACATGTAAAACTGTTTCTATTTGACAGTACATCCTTTATCCCTACTTTCATTCTGTTTTATTGCATTTCATTTTAATAGTATGTATTAAATGCCTTATGTTATGTATTGTTTTTCTGTATATGAAAATATTTTTTATCTTGGATTTTTTACAATAAGAGCAGCTTTGTATCATTAATTTTAGCAATGCTGTAGGTTCACCTAAAGCCTCTCCTGTCTTGCTAAATATCAATTTTAAATATAGCCTTAGGGAACCTTAATTTTATTATTTATTGTAATGTGTCTAGGAGAAAAATGTAGTTGACATTTAAATATGGGACTTTAAGTAAATGGGTTGTGAAGAAGTTATTTGCAGATTCTCCCCTTGTGAGAGACCGTGTGCTTTGTGCAGCAGGTATGAGAGAGCCACCCTGCTGTAATATCCAGCGATGCCAGCTTGACCAGGTTGAAAATTGAGCTGGTCAAGCTGGTCATAAGCTGGTCTAGCTGGGTATGACCTGGTCAATCAGCTAGTGCTGGTAGCTTGTCTGAGCTGAGCTTGTCTGTCAACCAGCTACCTGCTGTTCCAAAACATAGCTTGAACTGGTTAAACCATGTCAAGCTGGGAGCTAGTATGAACTGGTCAACCAGCTAAACCATGTGGAGCTGGTCTGAACTGGTCAGCCAGCTAAACCATGTTGAGCTGGGAGCTGGTCTGAACTGGTCAGCCAACTAAACCATATTGAGCTGGGAGCTGGTCTGAGCTGGTCAGCCAACTAAACCGTATTGAGCTGGGAGCTGGTCTGAGCTGGTCAGCCAGCTAAACCATGTTGAGCTGGGAGCTGGTCGGAACTGGTCAGCCAGCTAAACCATGTTGAGCTGGGAGCTGGTCGGAACTGGTCAGCCAGCTAAGCCATGTTGAGTTCAAAAACCTTGAGCTGTTTTTTTTCAGCAGGGCATGTGCAGTGCTCTTTGTGGAAAAGGCATGCGAAGGCCAGGCACGGGTCTTTGAGTGTGAGCGCACGTGCACTGCAGCCCCTGCTGGTCTGTGAGTGATCGTGCGCCCTGACGTACAGTAGAACTGGGAGTAATGGCGACTGCATACCTGCCTCTGTTTCCATTATACAGTCTGAATCTGTGTGTGTGTGTGTGTGTGTGCGCGTGTGTACGTGTGCGTGTGCGTGTGTACGTGTGACCCTGCGTGTTACACGCATGTCTGTTCTGAATCTGTGTCTGTGTGTTCCCTGTGCTTTTCGACGAGTCTGCGCTGGATGTTTCTGGCTGGTGTGTGGGGGAGTACTCTGAGCAGTTGTGCCTGTGTGCAGACAGTGGACGCAGGAGCTGAGCTGTATCTACCAAGCACAGGATGCCTGGCGACCAAGGACATCTCTGCCTTTGTGAGATACCAACCAGCCTGGACTGCACACACAACGCATGGGTGGAAAAGGGACTGTTAGCTGCACTCATCTGTGGTTTTGTAACAGAATAGAAACGGGCAGGCGTACTGCACACACACACACACACACACACCCACACTCACTCACACGCATACACATCACACACACACACACACTCACACGCATACACATCACACACACACACACACACGCATACACACGCATACACACGCATACACATCGCACGCACAATGCTCAATAGTTTGCATTTGCAGTGCATAGACTATATGGAAGGACTGTGTGGACCGAAGATAAAGGGTTGAGCCGCTTATGGAGGTGTAGCACGGCGCTCGTTGCCACCCTGTCGGTAACGGCGTTAACCGCTCTGTTCCCTTTCCCGCTGAGCAGCCCCGGCTCAGTCCGACCCGCTCCTGTTCCGCACGGAGCTTCCCGGGAAGTTTTCTCAACACTTTTGGAGAAGCTCTGCCGTGTCAGACGTTTACCGCCTGGCCTCAGCTCCCCTCTTACTCAACTGGAACGCTGTGAAAATCGCTGTTGCGCTTGCTTTCTGTTGCTTCATTTTATATGTAAATGAGCGCCCGTCTCTCTCTCCCCCTCCTCCGCAGTCTCTCTTCCCTGTCACCGTTTCTCTTTTCAGGGATTTTTTTTTTCCTCCTCTTCTGCCAGCATTTCATGAGTCATTTCAGTGCCCATTTTTCGGCAATCTTGACTTGCTGCTGTTCTTGCTTTTAGCAGCTACATGATTTATTTTGTGTATTTCTCAAAAGTGTTGACACAAAAGAAGTGCCATCAGTTGTCTGGTCAATTTCATTCTGTGGAAAGTTTAAAATGGCTCTATCGGTAAAGTAAAATGCTAAAGTAAAGGGATCCAATCCTAGTTCATAGTACTGCAGGATAAAAACCAAAACAGCTGCACTTAATTATAAAGGAAATAAAAGTCTTTTTGAGCTAAAAAAAAAAAAAAAAAAGTAGATTGGATGGGGTGATAAAATGAAATGGAGAACCATCTTTTACATTCCAATCTGGTGTTGCCAGTGTTAATACACTCTGTTTCTTAATACTCTCTCTCCTTTGTGCTGTTCTGTTGGCCCAATGCTGCTGGGTCGCTTTTGTCATTTTTACTTGATTGAAGAGTTTCAGTGGATGCTGTGTTCATACAGGTAATTTCAAAATAATTTAGTGCTCTCTCTCTCTCTCTCTCTCTCTTTCTCTTTCTGCCTCTCTCTCACTGTCACTCACTCACTGATCACACCTCCATCATGAAAGACTATGCATTGTCTTTCTAAGGCCTCTTGTTGATGGAACACTGAAAATGAACATAACATAACATAATGTCGAGAACAGGCCATTCGGCCCATCACTGCTCCCTGTTTCCTACCACTAAACTCTACCTTATGCTTAGTTTGCAGAAAAGCTAGATAGTATCTATTTTATTTTATATTAGTTACGTTGTTTCCATTCTGCTAACCGAACTCAAACTGGTGAATCTCTTGTAGTTCATTTTTTGAGGCTTTTAAATTAATTAAAGGGATTCACAATACAATCTATTTTTTACTGAATTTGAAGAGATTAAGTCTTAAGTCTTTCCTCATCACTTTAATTAACTTAAAAAAAACTTTTATACCAGGAATCATTCTGGTTGCCCTTCTATGAACCTTTTCCAGCGCTTATATCTTTCTTGTAGTATAGTTCCCAGAACTGCTCACAATACTCTGACAAAGGTATTGTATAAGGCATGTATAAGCTCCTAAGATCTATACTCAATACTCTTGGCTGTGTTCCCGCATCATGTTGGTCTTTTTTTTACTGCTGCAGCACGTTGATCAAAACCTGAAAGGCTTTGAAGAACTATTACTCCTGAATGTTTTTCAACTTGAGCACATTCCAATTTTCTACCACCTATAAAGTAATCCTGCCTTATGTTTTTTATTTCCCACATGTAGAACTTTACATTTAGCTATATTGAATTTCATTTGCCAGGTTTCCACCCACTACTTGATTCCTCAGCTAAGCCTCCCCGCTTTGTATCGTCTGCAAATTTAAGTAATTTATTTTCAATGTCCTGCCATTTATGTAAATATTAGTGGTCCTAGCACTGATCTTTGTTGTACTCCACTTCCCACAATACCCTGCTCAGACATGATCCCTCCTACTACTCTGTGTAACCAGTTCTGAACCCTCTCTGAGATGCCTCCTGTAATTCTATCACATGGTTTTTGGAAATCTACATATATATCATATCATAACCCCTGCTACCATCAAGACACTTGGTAGCTTCCACAAAGAATGCCAAAAGGTCTGTCAGACATGATCTTCCCATTGTAAAAACCATGTTGGCTGTACCTAGGATGAGTCTGTTATTCAAATGCATAACTGTATGGGGCATGGCAATAGCTTAGTATGCACAGTGACATTATTGACCGTACTGCTTTTGCTGTTGTTTTTGTCTCCACTGAAGAATGATATTTTGGCTCTGTTCTCTGTGTATTCTTACTGAAACTAAATGATGCATGTGGCAGAATAGCTGTTGGCTTTATTTGAAGCTCTTAATTAAGTGCTCCGTTTCTAACATTCCCTCAGCGCTTGTTTTTGTGAATCTGAATGTACTTTTTGTAAAATGAAAGACATAAATAAATTTTAAAAATCAAGCAACGGAACAAGACAAGGATGATGAATGGCAGTCAATAATTAGGTGTTGAAATTCTGTTGGCTTTCTCTCTAAACGTGAAAAAGAAATATAGTCACTCAGTTGATGCATTCTGTTTTCCCCGGTTAAGCTCACTAAGGCACTACTTGCTTGCTGGGAGGATCAGAAGATGAGTGTATGAATTTGTGAGTCTCTCTTTTTCTTGAGCCTTTCCCTTTCAGGTTTTCAGAGAAATCCACTTTTTATATGGCAGAGAACTAGTCCAGGTGCTTCACTAGCTCTGGAGTTCAATAATTGGATTTTCTCTTTCTTTTCAGGCTGAACAGTCTGCCATTGAACAAACAGGGTCACTGTAGCAGGGTCTGTGCAGACGTTCTGCGTCAGTTGAAAATACACTTTTTCACATACAGGCTGTGATTGTGGAGAGCTTTGTCTGCACACACAGAATCAGAGGATCATACTGTGTGTGTGTGTGTGTGTGTGTGTGTGTGTGTGTGGGTCTGCATGCGTTTTTGTGTGTGTGCGCAGAAAAACTGCATCAGTGCAGAATGGGTATACACAATTGAATCAGTGTAGAGGACTATCTTTGCAGATTTGGGTCAGGAATGAATAATGTGTGTACGCAGACGCATGTATTTTTTATTTTTATTTTTGGCAGAAGAAAATTCCACAGCCAATTTGGCAAACAACACCCAAGTGCAAATAACTAGGATAACTGCAAGTAGCAGAGCAGAGTAGGCAGTAATACATCACTTTACCTCACATTACAATCACTTAGCAGATGCTCTTATCCAGAGCAACTTGCAAAAGTAGAGCACATAAGTGTTAGTCTCAGGAATACAAAAGTGCAATATCACCGAGATGGTCTCATAGTAATCAGTAAATGTAGTTAGCTGAACAAAACAACAATCAGTATTATAAACAGAGGTAGATACCACACCGGCTTCAGCACGGAAAGCTATGCCTGTAACATGTCTTGTCCAAAAAGGGAATTCTGGAAGAAAGAGAGGATAGATGGATAGGATTAGGAGAACTGTGGTGTCCTTCATGTAGAGGTTGTAGATGTCTGACCATCTTTTGAAGATATAGCAGAGCTGTCCCTTCACCTGCTTGATAGGCACTAACACCGAGGTTGTGAATTTGATTCGAGCCGATATCGGCATCAGCAGCGAGTAAAGGGAGATGAAAAGGGGAGTAAGCCTGGGAAAGGTGTGCATGCCACAGCATTCTGGATGAGCTGCAGAGGCACGATGGAGGCAGGGAGGCCAGCAATGAGAGAGCAGCAGTAGTCCAATTAGGAAATTCTGGAAAACGCTGGGTTGATGAAGTGCTGGGTTGTACGGGGAGAATCTGCCCAAAGATGTTCTCAGAGAGAGACAGTGTCGCCCTCCTCGAGACTCATAGTAGGCTGGAGTGCTATATTTTTAGGCCACAATTCTTTAGTGTATAGCTGGCCACTATCCGCCACTGCACAAGCAATTAAAACAAGTTATTTGGTGTGCAACAACTTAACATGATGTACAATTCTAATTGACCCCACACTGTGGGAATAGTGCAATAAAGGTAACAAACAGGGTCTGGAATGATATCAGTAAGTAAAGAGAGGGATGCAGTGCAATTACAGCTGCAATGGTAGCACCTGCATTCTTTTCTATGAATATTATTTTCTTTTATTTTTGATTTAGGAAAATAGGAATTACAGTTTCTGAGTTTAAGTTGAGTTGAACAGCCTCCGCATTTCAGGCAGGCTAGCTCATTCCATCACTGTCAGTCAGACTCACACACACACACAGACACACATACGTACTGGGTGATCAGTAGAGAATAATCGACTGAATGAATGGACCTACATGATGTGCAGGTAGTCTGTGTCAGTGGCAAATATAATCCGTGCAGGTGGCAAGTAGAGAGGTTGACTGGAGAATAGCGTTTGTGTAGACTGACGGACAGAAAAACTGGGCTCCGGCAGAAGTCAGTTTTCAGAGCGCTTTCGATTGGATTAGCTGATGGAATTAGTAACTACTCATTATCACATTAATGAAAGTATTCCACTGAGATGAACTCCCCGGAAACCACACCGTGCCTCTCTCCACCTACAACAATCTCCAGTGCATCGTGGGAAAAGAACAAAGCGGTGCGTTGCACTAGAGGGTGGTGAGTGGAGGCGGACAACCTGCGCAGTGTCCCTAATCCATCTCACACATCAGTGTAGCTTAAAAGTCACACGGGGACATTAGTAGAAACATTTGAAAACATCGAATATATTTAGACCTAGAAAAGAGAAATATTTCTTTCCGGTTATACTGCGTGTCTGTCAGAGCATTTGGTTTAAAAGGCTGTGCATTTTCGTCTCCTAATGTATGCTTTTGTTGCATATTAAAGTGCAGCTCTAATGGATGTTTTCATGAGAATGTGGCAGCCATGTACAGCAGTGCGGCAGAGTTCAGAAGGCTTCAAGGACATTTGTTTCTCCTTTGTTAATATTTGTAAATTATTCCAAGCTTTGCAATATGTTGTTGTAAAATATGCAAAAACATTCCCCTTTATTTTGAGAAGGGCATGTCGAACATCTGGGCTGAATTGCCAGGTAACAGAGGAGAATATGGATTGCAGGAACAACACAAAGAATCCCGATTGAGACTGAACATTTGTTTCCCATGAAATATAATGTGACAGCCCTTTCTTTCTGATGATTCATACAGCCACCATATTTTTGCCATAAGGTCTTCATCCTGTATTTCAATCTAGCCTCTCCCCATAGAAATCAGTTGGTTCCTTGTACATTGTGATTTACAACAATGAACCGTTTCAGATTGGCACACCTGTCACCTCGCGTACTGAGTAAAATAATAACACTGATGAATTTCAGGTCGCGCAAATCTTCTGCGCTAAAAAAGATTGCTGTCAATATGATAGGAAAGCCTTTAGCAAGCTAGAGTTAATTTGATGTTTCTTTCTCTTCATAAACTGTGCAAGCAATGTCCATTTTGTCATTATCAGTTCAATCCCCTTTCCCCGAACAGCACACAGGAGACACACCTGGCTTATGTGTCACAGGTGGTGCTCAATCAAAGTGGCGTCAATCATACTCAAACAGTGGTTGCCAGGAGAGGAGAGGTGACATGAGCATGCTCAGTGAACAGGAAGCAAACACAGTGGGCGTGTGGGCCGTTTCAGCTGTGACGGGGTGAATCCGAGCGACCATCACTCCTTGTTCTACCACTGCCTTCCTCCTGCTGCTCCCTCTGGGGGGCGCTAGAGAGGCGGGCAGCCTTCGGCGGGGCTGACCAGACCACAGGCAGGCCAGAGCAGTCCTAGGTTTCCCCTGTGAACGTGCTAGGAGCTGCGGACCAGATCGGCGGCTCACCGGAGGATCGCTTTTGGCTAGATCCCGGCTGCCTCCGACCCGACCCAAACTGTAATTCAGTTCCTCACGACAAACCGCAGTCTCCACGGAGCTTCGGGGTGAAAAACGCACAAGAAGAAGAACAAAACGGGGCCGGGAACAAAGGCACAATGTAACTTCTCCTCTTTGAAAGCGTCCTTGCTGCAACAGCGGAATTACACAGATCAGAGGCTGATAAGGGAGAGAAAGAAACGGAAGCCAGAGTGAAGCCTCAGGCCGTATGTGGGGAGACCCCGTCCTGCCTTCGTTCTCCTATGGACTCCCCTGTAATTGCACTGTCCCGGCGTTCTGCCACTGGCTGAATAGCCGCACATTGTGCCCCGTGCCCAGACTCGTCCAGCTCCTCCACACTGGAGATTTAAAAGAATTTCCATTTTTTTATCCGCCAATAAAACAGGGTGGCCTTTGGCAATCAACTGTGTGTACTTTTCTGCACAAGATACTTCTCTTCTCGCTCCATAGATCTAAAACAAACTTACAGGGCTTAGCAACAAATCAATACAAACCACAATCAATACAAAGAGAGGCCAACTGCTTTTTTGCTCATGTGTCAGTAAGCTCATTCGAGGGGGACAAAAAAATCTATTTTCTCTCTTGTTGTATATCCATTTCATTATGTTTCATGAAACAGTACTGACTTACTTTCACTTACTTTCCACAGGTGTTGTGTTTTTGCACAGAGTAATTGCTTGTCTTTTATGCTTGCTTACTTTTGAAGGTGAAGTCTGCGCTGTGGAAGGACTGTTGATTCTCTCAGTCTTGTGTGTGCTGTTGAAATATTAATTTTGTCCACTGGAGGGCAGTGTTCCAGTTGGTGTATCTTGCATTTTTACACTGAGTCTGTGCTTTGTGGTGTGTTGGCGGTGGAGGAAGCTTATGCATAACCCAGCAGAATTCTTAACATCTGACTGCGAGTGTTCCTGCGATGGCACTGTTCAGCAGTTTCCCGTCTTCTGTGTTGCACAGTTCTCGGTTGACTTCCAGTATAGAGACAAAGAAACATCTCATTTCCATGGCCTGGAACACAGGCTTATCCAGTAATTCCGGGGTGTTTTTATGGGTGGGAATGGTCGAAATATCTTCCAGTACTTGAGGTTAAAAATGAGTGGAAACCCCTTGGGGGAAGAAAGGTCTCGCAGGGTTGCAGAAAATGACCTTTGACCTGAAATGTACATCATGGCAAAAAGTGCCTTTCATTGTGGGGAGAAAGAGCTTGAAGTGTATGAGTACAGGAGGAGAATGGCCTCTTCCTCACTTCCTGTGTGGCAGTCCAGGCTCTGGAGGAGCCTGATGAGTTCCTGACAGCTGGATGCAGGCTGGTCAGCACTCGTGGGTTTACCTGTCATCCCGCGTTTCTCTCGAAAAGCAGCTCTGGCAGATCCTCTCTCCCTCCTCTCCCTCTGTCACTCTTCAGTCTCACTGCCCAGTCTGCCTTCTCCTCACTCCCTCTCTGTGAAACCCCTCAGTCTTACCCCCCGCCCCTCCTTCCTGCTGCCCCCCTGAGTGAAGACTCTTGTTTCCTCTCCAGATGAGTTGCGGTTGTTGTTTTCACTGGACGACAGTGAAGATCATCCGGTGTCTCTCTGTGATTTTTCCCATCCCTCACACATTGCACTGCCCCAATCTCAAACTCAATCATCCGTCCCAAACTTGCTCTTGCCTCAAACAGGCAACTGTCCCAATCTCACCCTCTATCAGAATTGATCCCCCATCCCGATTCAATCATGTCATACCTCCTTTCCCAGTCCGAAACTGTTCTTAGTTCCGCCAATACCGGGTTGACAACCCAATTCCACCCCCTGTCCCAATTGCTCAGGCTGCAAACACCCAACCATTGTCCCAAACCAGCCCCACTTGAGAGCAAGCGCTGAACTGTCAACTGTCAATAGCCGTGGTCAAGTTCAGAAGCTGCCACCGGCTAATCTGTACTGTGATAGAGTGGAGAGTGCATGAGGCTGTTTAGAGCTGTAATTGGAGAGCTCTTCAAGTAAAGAGCCCATGTAATCTGTCTCCTATGACAGCCTCAGACTATGGGTCATGACCCCAAGGTGCTTCACTTGGGGGTTTTGGTGCTTTGGGAGGGATTCATACTGAGACGCTAACGCTAACCCCTGGATGGGGAGCCCCTGAGCTTCTTTGTCAACCATAAAGCATTTCATACAGGAACACAAACCTGACTGTCCTTAAATAAAATGAGCTAAAATGTCCTGACCCAGGACTACTAAACAATCAAGCAAAACATTGCACTAGGATGTCGTTATATTGACAAATATTTTTTAAAGTGTAGTCCATGCATGTTGATATCTATACTGTTTACAGAGCTAGCACTCTGTAAGTGGCTCTAGGTTTGGGAGTCTATCCTATGTTCCTCTGGTCATGTTTATCATGAGGGGGCCCATACCTGGATGAGCAATGAGAAATGGCAAAAAGCAGCGGACCCTCTGGCTCTCCAGAACCAGATTTCTGGGACCCCAGATACAAGGCCAGTTTTGATAACGCAGATTGAACCTAGCCCTAGACTAAATTAAATTCTGAATGGAGATTCGCAATACCAAACTCAATTTGGTCTTTGGTCTGGAGTTCAGTTTGTGAAACCACGTCATAGAATTATGTAGCGGGTGACTGAAGCGACGTGTCTCAGTGATTGATCCCAGTCAGGCAGCTTGAAGCAGCTACAGATTATGGCTTCCTGATTGAAATACGTCTGCCTTGGGTTGGAATCAGTGCAGGGGACATATGAAAGCAATAAGGCGTAATCTCACCAGTTGCATTTGTTAGCCGAAGGTAAAAAAAAAAAGAAAGGTACATGTTGAAGATGGTAATAATGTTCCCTCACTTCTGCATGTTCAGTGATAGTGAGCCAGTGCGCTGCACTTATGTGAGGAGCTTCGGCAGTGATGATGGAGCTTTTGGGACGAGAAAAAAAAGATCCAGTTTTTCGGAAAATCCTTCATAACTTGTGGGGCCTTCAGTCATGCTGGTTACAAATGAGGTTTCCTGGCCCTGACGCTCCTCCGGCGGCAGCAGCTGCTGTAATCTCGGTGCATATCAGCCGTACGAGGTGATACGCAGTCCAGCCACGTTGGCCCCGCAGGACAGTGATCTATCGCCGATGATGGGTAATTGATTAGGCAGTGTTTGCTCCGGCTTCAGACACGCGGAGATGGAGCATAGTGTGACTAACCTGTCATCGCAGATTAATTCCTGTGGAGGAATGCTGTTTTCTTCTGCCTCCTGTGAAGCGGAGGCATGTCCTTTCAAGCCAAATAGAAATTTAGATTTAGCGTGTCCTTCCAAATAGCTCTGAAAGTACATCTTACGGGATGCACAATGCCATTCTTCTGCCGCCGATACCGAAGAACAAACAGCAGTCCATTTGTATCCAAGGCGGCCAGTTTTTCCGTGTTGATCAAACCCATCTTTATTTATTTATTGCGCCTTTTGTTTTGTTTTTTTCGTCGTAGGCCTACGGTAATCTTCGGGAACAGCTGTGTGTCGGGGATTATGAGCCAACGAAAAGCACTACCGCCGGTGATTGGACATGAAGTACTTTAGAAATAAATACCGAATTCCTGCCCAGAGAGAGACGCAGAGAGGGGACGGCCGCGTTGGGGGAGATTATCACAGTCCAGCAGCACTGGCGAAATGTCACGTGGCTCCTGTGCTCAAAGACCGAATTAATCAACGGGCGCTTTAATACAAACGCACGATAATAATGAAACAAACTTTATTATATTTATTTATACGCCGCGTCAATGGCTGATTTCAGATGCTGGATGTTTCATGGGCTTATTTTGTTTTGGTTTATCCAAACGGGGCTCTTTGTAAAGCTTGTGTCTGTCTAATCCCGAGAGGTGGCACTGTTTTTTTTCTCTCTCTCTCTCTCTCTCTCTCTCTGACTGGTGTGCCCGGGCCGTTGATACAGAGTTGGTGTGACACCATTGCACTCGAAGCAGCTCTTTCTGGGCCTGCACTAAGCTCCTGTGGTGGGCGGGAGCCATGTGTTCTGGCTCTATGACTCCAGATGGTTGTGTGGGGATCTGTCAGCGCTGGCTGTCCTTTTAAAATGACCATGTGCGCTTATTATCTTTAAATCTATGCATGCACAGTGTCTGTGCGCCAGTGTGTCTGGGTGCGCTCGTCTGTCTGTGAAACGATTGGATGGAATGGTGTACACAAGAGCTGATTGATTGTTTATGTGCTCATTATTACATTTTACCCTGGTAACTTTCTTTTTTGGCGGGGAATATTATAGGTCACACATTTTCTTTCAAGCAATTATTTTTGAATCTGCAGAAAATCAGTCAAAGCATTTGGAAGTATAATGCCTTAATTACATTTTAATCTCTGTTTCCCAGTGATTGACTAATATTTCAGATCTCCTCTAAAATATGTATATAATTCACATAGCCATTAGCAAGCACAGATTAACATCTCAAGCCCTCTTGCCTATTGGGGATCTGGAGATAATACATCAGCCTTCGTTCACTCAGTTACTATGCAGAGGGCCAGAACACAGCACAGATTTCAGAATAATGTCGCTGAATAGCCAGGAAGTGCTGAATGCTAAATTAATAATGAAATAACGCAGGGGTTCTCAGTCCTGTCCAGAAAGGGCCGGTGTGGGCGTAGGCTTTTGTTCCAGCCAAGCGGTTGCGCACCTGAGTCGTTTCTAGGGACCTTGATCAGCAGAATCACGTGTGATACTGCTGGCGGGAACAACAGTCTGCACACACGCCGGCCTGGATGAGATGTAGGACCCCCGCTTTCTAATTACTATGGCACTTACTTGGACATTTTGTATTTTTTGGGGGTAATTTGTTTCAGATTTTCTCCCATTTTCTCCCAATTTGGTTGCCAATTGTACCGTTTGTTTCAGTCAACCATGTTGAGGAAAACACTGCTACAACACTGCCCCCCGGCGGCTGGGAGGAGATCGGCGCCCCTTCTCCACGCCGCATGGTCTTGAGCCCTGGACCGTGACTCCGAGGCGATCGGGGGGCTTTTGTGGGCGGCGATCCTCCCAATTATGCCTCTCCCTCATGCACCCGGCCATACTCCGCTGTGGCAGGACCGGGGCGTGAACCGCCTCCAACTGATGCCTTAATCATGCGCCACCACGGCACAGACGTTTCTTTTCAATATGCATAGTTTTTGTAAAGTTTTAAGAGTTTCCCATTTTATAGTATAGTCTATTTACTGGCAGAAAGGCTCAATTTTAAACCAGGACTGGCATATGGACTATGTACAGTATATGGATATCAGCCATTTAATTTTCATTCAGTGATGGCCATTGTCATTGGACGGTGTGCTGAATATTTACTTTCAGTATGGCGTGCTTACCGTACAATCCTTCTCTTTAGTTTAATGTCCAATAGATTCTCGTCCCAGAACTGCTTTAATTTAAGCCCCTTCACTCAGAACTAAACAAAACGTCAAAGACTCGACCTACGCACGTCAACAGGACTTCAATGTCCAAAGTCCTCTGCCAGATATTCCCTTCTTGACACCCAATTGAGAACAAAAGCACAAATGCTTTCTTTTATATTCTGCGAGGCATCGATGCAGCTTACATGGTTCAACCACAGACACTGCCCAGTAATCAATTTTGAGCGTAAATGCAATGTTAAATGTCCTTGTAATGTATTGGACTGCCAAGTCAAGCAGAGGGGAATGGCAGACTAGCTTGTTCTTCATTTCACTCTGCCAGAGATTGAGGTCTTTTCTGATGCCGTGACCTTTTAGGTCTGAAAGACAAGTCTCAGAAATCTTTAAGAGAGTGACGTGTAATCTTTAGTGGTATAATAGGGGAGAGTGGGCTGGGTGCTGGTGCTTACTATAGAAACCTGAGGCATATTGCTTATTCTGGCACAACACCAAAGACAAAAAAAGATTGTTGTTTCTTTCTCGCTCTTTGCCTCTGCTTCCTTTGTTTGCTTTCAGTATAGGCCTAGGAAGTGCAAATATTAATGGTAATTCATGTGTATGAAATATTAATGCTGCCCTATGCAAAACTTCAAGCGAGCGGAGGTAGAACCACTGGGCCTTTTATTCATTATGCGCCGTACAAATCGCTTGGAAAGAAAGGCGAGGAGGCCTTTGTTCGCCGGCCCGTTTGAAAGGAAGATGTATCATTGTCTCGTCCCCTTCCAACAACTTCAACTTATTTTTTTAAACCGAAAGTCTTTGGCCCGTGACTCCGACTCTGACAACTCTGAAATGGCTCTGCCGGTGATTTCCTACCCCCTCGTTGGAGAGTTGCCAAATCGTAAATGGAGAATCATTTGCAAGGTGGTCTGAGTGGGGTTGGGGCGGGGTTGGGTGGTTTGAGGGCGGAGGGGGGGGGGGTCGTATTAGGCTCTTTCGCCGTCGATGAGACGATCGGGCGTGATTAACGCGCGTCTGATTGCGCTGTCAGTCATGGGAATGGACGGGACCTCCGCGCTCACCCCGCAGCCCGACGGCGGGGTGCGGAGATGTGCCTGTCCGTCTCCCGCACTCACTCATCCTAACGACCGCCATCTCCTGCGCTAAATCACCCGCCGCGCGTCAGAGGCGTGGCTCTCCCGGGGGCCGGGGCCCGGCCCGGTGCGGCCGGGGCGCCGAAGTACCGCTGTTCATCAGCCCGCGAGACGGGAGGGGGGCCGGGGTCCGCCGGGGGTGGGGGGGCCGGAGGACAGAAGCCATTTGGAAGGGGACAGTTGGGCTTTTAGAAGAAGGACTTTAGTTTACCGGATGCGTGCCGAATACAGAAGCGCTCGCGTAGATTCCATCTTCTCATTACAGCTGAAGTTCTGTCCTTGGCGATAACACAATAGAGGAGTGTCCTTTTCTTAATGAATCTCAATGAATTACTGAATTAGTGTATGTACGTACAACGCCAAGAAAGTGTGTGCCGCAAAACCCTCAGAATGGTACAGTAAGTCTTTTCACATTGTACATCCTAAATAATACATGCAGGGAGCCAGATGACACATTTTGCTTTCAGTGTCAGTTTCTGACTTCTGATCCCGAATGTGGTTGAGTAGCTCTTGCCTAATGTAAAAATATGGTGGGTGTTCCTTATTGGTTTGGAATTCTACAGGTACTGGAGTACTCTTAAGGCCAGTGACAGATGGATCGCCACCTGTTTGTGTATTCTCGCACTATGTTTGAGATGAGAAAGAGCAGGGGAGGTTACAGATAGAGATGGGATAGCCGTACAGAAAGAGACTGGGAATGCAGTCCCCAGGAGACGTTCATGTGTGGGTACGAGGACTGACTGCCCCATGCCCCGTGCCACATGTCTCCCCTGGTACCGAGACACGGTTTGAGTTTGAGTTTTGGTCAGGTCTATCATGAAATATTGACCAGAAAGTAAAAGGAAGTTATTCCACCACTACCACGTTATAGTTAACTGCCACTCGTTAAAAACATCTTTGTAATCATTCTGTGGCTTGCGCAGCACACAGCGACTCCCCGTAAGGATGTAAATAAGGGAAGTTTAAATGAGCTCTACTCTTTCAAAGCGTCTCTGTTTCCCTCTGCTCCATTGCAGACCCGGGGAAAACACAACAAAACAAAAAAGGAAAAGAAAATAGCAGCAGGCAGAGATCATTTTGACTTTAAGCACGTCTGGACTTGCACGTCTGCCAAATGCATTCTCCTCGTTTGTGTACTGCTGCTCCCCCCCCCCCCCCCCAAACTGAAGAGTAGTCACACAAATCAGATAAGAAAAAGGTAATTTAATGCAAATGAACTATAGACAGTCTCTCGCACAGGCCAGGTTCCTCCATTATCATTAAATTGACTGTTTGCAAGGCTGCCTTTGACAATGTAATGGCGGCGATGAAAATGTCCATTAACTATGTAATTTAGAATTCTGTTTTGACAGACTGGGAGACCTTCCAGAGAACTGGTAACTCAAAAAAACGGCAGTTGACAGTGGAATTCAGATTTGTGCTTTTAGTATTGGGTTTGAAATGTCACACGGCTCATTCCCAGGACCTGTTCTCCCACAGCCTGCGCTGTATATATAACCGTAATTGAGTAATTAATCCTGACGATGTTGTATGAATATTTACCATTACTGTCACATGTGCCGTACTGATTGGGTGAATGTGGATGGAACTGCCGTTCCCTGTCTCTGCCTGCTCCTGGCACCTCCCCTATTGATCTTGTGGCGCTGATGTTTTTTTTTGGGGGGGGGGGGGTTGTGTGGAGGTGGCTGGCGGGCGTGGTTGGAGGGTCTTTATTTTGCTGTTTCATCAGGACGATCTTGTTTCCCCACTGCTAGGGGTCTCGTCGGGGTCAGGTCATTTCCAGCTACATTTCATCTCCTTAAATGTTCTGGCCCTCTGGGGGAATCGGAGCGGTCGGTGCTCACAACCCCCCCCCAAATCACCCCCCACCTTTGCGGCCGCAGTACAAGGACCCCCCCTGTTCGGCTGCTGCCGTTCCCAAGGCTGATAAAATACACCGGCCTGTTAGTTAATGTTATACTTCAATTATCACAGTTAATAAATGGATTTGCTGTATTCCCCCCCGCGCTCCGGCCAGGGAACATACATTTTTTATACAAAATTGATCTGCGCCAAATCCCCCCCCCCGATTGATCAATCAGGGGGGCGATCGATGTGCCACCGCCACTGCGGTCGGGACGTGTGTTTTATCAGAGGCGCTGCCCGTCCCCTCCCCTCCCTCCCCGTCCCCTCCCCTCCCTCCCCGTCTCCGCGGTCTCGCCGTGGGGCGGGGGGGGGGGGGGGGGGACGTTGCCGGAGATGCACCGCGGCGTGCCGGCGCCTCTAATTTATTGTTGACCCGAGGAGACGGCGGAGCGCGCTCTCACCTGTGAGCGGAGACGCGCTCTCACCTGCGACGCCCGTCTCCCCCCCGGCTGCCGCCGCCGTTTGACACGCCATTTGTTACCGCCGTCGGGATGCTCGTAATCGCGCGCCAGCGTATGCAGGCCCTGCCACGGCGTTCCTGCGCTGTCGTTCGCTCGTGTATAAATAGCCCGCTCTTTATTTTCCTCCTCTCTTCTAAGACGTCCCTGTCTGGAACTTCCTGCTTGTTTATCAGAGAAATATACGCTCCTCTTTAGATGATCCCTTACCGTATGCATTAGAAGAAAATGGAGAAAAATCGTAAACGTGATTTATTAAAGAAAAAGCCACATGGCTGTGTGTGGTGTGACTGCGTGTAGCAGCCTGTAGCAGTTGTGTCTGACTTTAGGCTCCCTTTGAGAGGAACTCGTAAAAGCCCGCTGTCCCCCTGCCTGCCCGGGCAGGGGTGGAGGAGACGTGTCACCCTGAGAAAATTTAAAATGTGTTTGGAGCCCCAGACTGAGAGGCTGTGACTCTCTGTCCTCTCCCAGCTGATTTAATGGTCCGCACTGTTCCCACGTGTGATAACTCACCTTGCAACATGGCACAGCCTTGGGAGTGTGTGTGTGTGTGTGTGTGTGTGCGTGTGCGTGCTTGTGTATGTGTGTGTGTGTGAGAGAGAAACATATGTATGTCTGTATTGTTTTCTTTATGTATCAATGAATAATGATAAATAAATTATACTAATGAATTACACTTCTTATTCAAAAATCTATTACTGAGAAAAAGGGGAGCTTATTAGGATGGCATTCTGCCATTCCCACCACGGTCACCGGACCTGAACCCAATCCAACATCTGTGGGAGCAGCTGAGGAGGGAAAAGATCAGGTAACATCGACAGACCATCGATGGGAAATGTTGAGAGAGAGCGCTGGTGTGAAATGGAGGATGAGGTGTTGCTTAAGCTGGTGGAGCCCAGCAGAGCGAAGGCCTGCCAGCCATGTGAATGGCTTGCTTGCCCAACTGTGGAGCTTCTCCACCTTAGCTCCCCAGTGGGAGAACGACCTCCCCATCCCCCATAAGAACTTCTCACTCCCTGCCCATTTTCCACCGCAGTCTGAAGACTTTTCTCTTCATGCTGTATGTTGACTCAAGAGTCCCCTAAAAATGGGTCACTAGTTTGTCACCTGTCTATCTTCAGCCCCTTCTATACCTTTACCTAGGAATCTGTTACAAACGGCTGATCTCCTCGGACTTTCACGCGCAACAGTCTCTTGAGTTTTCAGAGAATTGTGCGAAAAACAAAAAAACATCCAGTGAGCAGCAGTTCTGCGGGCAAAAGCAAATTGTTAATGAGAGAGGTCAGAGGAGAAGGGCCAAGAAGCTGACAGGTAGGTGACAGGAAGGTGACAGGAAGCTGACAGGAAGGTGACAGGAATGTGTGGTTATTTGCATTGCTAACAGTGATATGCAGAAGAGCATCTCTGAACGCACAATGCATCAAACCTGTAAGTGGATAGGCTACAGCAGCAGAAGCCCAATAAGACACACACATAAGTGTAATAAATAGCTGATGAAGTGTTTAGTGAGTGTCGATACTGTGTGTCTATATGTGTTTTACAGGTTGTACTGCAGACTCTTAGTGATACCACAGCTTGTTTGGGATGGCTGTGTCTCTCTTCCCTAGCTGTTGATATTGCAGTTTTCACTGAGCGCCCTGCTCAAAATTCAGTGGATTCCGTTTGAGTTCCTGTTTCCTTTGACAGGCAGTGTTTGCCATCCACTTGAACATACTTGGCAGCACTTTTTTTTTGCCTTTTTGTCTTCATGTAACACATCTCCAATATTTAGCTGTCACCAAGAAAAACCCAATGCCTTTTTGTCTTAGTTATGTTTTTCTTCATAGTGCCTAGTCAGTTGAAGAGATTCACCAAGCTCGGGTTGGATGTATCCACATCGCATTCAGGTTCTCTCATTTTACAAGGCACAAGACTCTTGAAGATTACACATACAGTAGGAATCTCGGTAGAGATTGAGATTGTGTACTCTAGCAAGTTTATGAATCTTGCTCAAGTAGGCAGGGGCACGATTGCGGGGTGAACTGATTGGGGCTCTTGAGAAAACGTGCTCTAATTGTGCACAGTAAAGGGGTGTTTGGGTAAAGGGGAAAGAAAGGGGAGAGAAAAAAACTAACATGTTAACATTTATTGCATTTTCAAAGCGGAGTTCTCAGCATATAAAGGATAACATTTGTATTTGATGTCATATGTAAGGAAAGCATATAGCTCAGCGGTTAAATCAAATGAACATGTCGGGGCTATAAGTGCCTTGCCTTGCTGAAAGTGTGAAGGAGGCTGTGATGATTATTAGAGAGAAGTCTCCAGCTGAGTTATGGAACTGGAGAGACGCATCCAAGCGCATCCCATCCCCGGTACCAGAGGTGATCCCAATTTCTGTAAAAAGCGAGAGAATATATATCATTAAGTAAATGTCTTCCTTTAGGTGGAGTGCAGTTTATTCTCGGCATTCCTCGCTGCCAGGCGGACCCGGGGCTGCTGATAGGGTAGTACATTACATATCGATTGCCTTATTATGCTTATTCAATTTGCAATGATCAAAAGTGCTATTGAAGTGTCAGGCCCACGCCCGGGCTCTGGTGACAGTGAGCCTGCAGCCCCGGTGCTAATAAACCGCCAGCAGGCTTCACCTCAGACTGCTCTGCCAGATGATGTGATTGTGGCTAGATTACAGACGTAATAGATGTAGGGATGATTGAATCCACCGGCAGTCCGAGGCCAGGTCTTCGTCTCGGAGATCTCCAGATGCACGCGGAGAGAAAACAGAGACGAGGGAGGCGATGGGAAAACCGAATCACTCGGCCGTCGGTCGAGAACCGGGAATGGCGACCTGTGGTCTGCGGACGCAGGCCGGGCTGGGCTTGTAATCTTTTACGTTTCTTCCGTTACGATCCTCTGACGCGTGATCGGCGTTTGATTTGGGAACGCGTTCGCTCGACGTGTGGAGGGGAGGGGACGATTGTAACGAGGCGTAAGGGTGATTGATGATACTCCCTCCATCCCGTGTAAATCACGCAACGCAGTCAGGCAGTCGAACCCCTGTCGATCTATACTGATGGATTGACTGACACGTGGGCGGGTGGGTGAGCGTATTCAAATGAAGCGAGATGCACCCAGAGCCGGGAGGTGGCATTGATGGATCAGTGACGCCACGGTAACAAACAGACACCTGGACCTCACGGTAAAACACTCCATTACATTACCCACGATGCCCTGCTGGGATTTTTATGCATAGCTGGTCGTGTTTTTTTATTTATTTATTTATTTTTTAGCTCACCTTTCGGAGAGCAGGTAATGAGCAAAGATAGGATTAGGCTTTGGTTTAATTTATTAACTTCAATTATTAATATGTAGTTTTTCTTGTGGTACCAAGTTACACACGTTGGAAGTGTATTCTTAGAATCAGGAGCATATTTTACAGCACTATCAAACACCCACTGCTCCAATTACCTGTAGGTCTCCTCTTGGGCCATAATAAACAATTACTTATCTGCTATGAAAATGTGCTGTGGGCAATTTTCACTTTAAAAATGTTTTTTCCAGAGAGTGTGTTTGTGCGATACAGCTTTCCCTCTGTTTTTATGTGCTGGGGGTTTGGGACAGGCGGTGTGGGGTGGCCGTTAATTAAACCTGCGGAGATGGAAGGCACCACAGAGGCTCTTCTGAAGAGCGGATGGCCTTTGCTGGAGAGGCGAAGTTTATGAAAGCCCAGCCCAAGTGAGGCTCTTTAGCCAGACAAAAGCTGAGGGGATCGACCCGCTCCTGTCCTCCTGGAGGACTTGAGTGGCCGCCAGTTTGGTTCTCCTCACTGGTGGTTTGTAGGGCTGTCATGGAAACACTGCTCTGATATGAAATATCATACCCTTAAATGGGTATGTGTTTATGATTTTTTATCTTTGTTTTTATATCTGTAATATGTGTAACCTTTTGCTGCTTCAGTTAAGAGTGTACCTGTAGTAGCCAGTATTCTTTTTAATGAATGCAAAATGACAATCCAGATATGGACCTGATATTATTTCTAAATGCAACTTCTGATGAGCAGCCACATTATGTCTAACTTAACATTCACTAAACTGTCTAGCTAGCTAGCTTTAAATGTGGTATGTTAAATAAACACTTACTGTACGCCAACCGGTTCCACGTAGCTGCATTGAGTAGCATCAAAATTGTATAATTTGGTTAAAGTTGGTTTAGGTAAATAATACACTTTTGATTCTACTAACTGAATTCTACTACTGGAACCTGTTGACAAGTCCTGAATTAAATTTTTGTGAGTGAAGCTATCAGGGCAGTGCCCATCTGAATACACCCTGCAGCTGAACCTTCATGTTAACGCATTACTGTAACATGAGGACAGCGGTCTACGGCGTACACCGCTTTAGCTATCGAGAGGTAGATGATGTCCTTTTTCAACTTTGCCGGTTTATGTCCATTGCAGAAGAAAAACAGTGCTGGTTCAGCACTGGTGTCCCAAAGCAAATATTTTCTCTGTCAGGGACTACATAATTGAGTAATTCACTATATAGTGGGACCTTGGGTAGAGTGTACAAGTGAGGCATTTGAGATACAGACAGATATGCGTTCCTCCTTGTGCAGTTTTAGAACTGAAATTGCCTCGTCCCTCCACTTCCTGGTGTACTGCCGAGTTGTTCAGTGCCGCAGACACCATAACAGTCCCTGCATCCTCCTCCTCAGCTCTTCAGCAGATGAGTTCTGTGACCTTACGTGATCTGGCTCCGGGCGGGCCCGCCCCACAATCTGTGTCTGGAGCAACAGCTGCCCTGCCACCCCACGCGATTACTCCTCGTTGGCCGCAGTCGCTTTTGGGAGCTCACTGTGTGCTTTAGCCGCGCTTTGGTCCGTGAGTACCGGGGGTTTTTGGAAAATGATTGAAGCGAGCCGTCAGGCGGCTCAACCTGTGAAAGCTCGTGAAGGACCTCGGAATGCCAATGCGTTTGCTGAGGCTTGGTTGCCATCATTTATTTCTGACTGCCACTGGTGGAAAAAGCAGCAGCACCTGAAACTACAGTACAGCGGCACTCATTAATGACTGACTGCCAGACTGCCAGAGTCGCACTGCGCTACTGCTAGGGGCTGCAGGCACTGAACAGCCCCCTGTCCGGTTCATACATATTGGAGATTATCATTACCTGATTTTGCGACACAGATTATAATTCTACGTGGCTGGGACCCGGAAGGTTAATGGTTCAAACCCAGGTGTGGCCAAGATAAGATCTGCACAGCTGTTGTTGGGCCCTTGAGCAAGGCCTTTAACCCCACGTATCAACTGTAAGTGTAATGCAAATGAATGCAATCCTCACATACAAATAAGAAAGATATGTGTGAGGTTCCATTTGCATTTTGTGTGAGTGAATTGTGTGCACAGCCGCTGATAACATTCAGTGCAGGGCCAGACGGGCTCTCCGGGCGGCGTGTAGCGGTACAACTGCTGAGCCAGTCCCAAACCTCAACATTAGTTTCTAACCCGCTCCCTTATCCCCAACGTAATCTCCGTCATATCTGGGCATCGGTGCGCGGAGATCGATATCATAACTCAGGGCAGGCGGCTGGGGGAACATTGGGCTGGCGGTCCGGCGATATTCACGGCCCAACTCCTCAGATATTTCCCGCCGTTACTTTACCGCGTGACCCCATTAATAAGTCTGTTTCATTGCCCCCGAGGTGTCGGCAGAGAGGGGTGTAATATGAGTGTGATTGCAGGGACGGGGGGCGCGGTCGGACACGGGGACGATGTATGGGTCGCGCGCCGCTGTTGCTAACTCACAATATTACAGCGGGTCTGTGGCCGGCTTCATTCTTTTTACTGCCTGGTTCCCGCTCTGCAATGCTCTATTAGACAAAATGTCCGTCTGCCAATATATTCAAATGCACTGCAGAGGTTATTAACGTGCCCTTGGCAAAAAGGCTTTAGCTTCCTGGGGCAAACGGCACCATAAATCCCTGCTGCAGCAGTTTTATTACGGGCAGTAAATAGAACACCCTGCCATATTTTATGACAGCCATCACTAACTCATTCTGATTCTTATTACATCTCTGCTCCCTGGCAATGGGGAGAGGCGCGTTCCCCAACACACTTTCTCCATGCGTTTATGCCTTATATACCCCCCAGATTGTAAAGGGGTTTATTCGTGATGTAATTGCGCATTTAACATGCACCACCGTATTGACTTCAACTGCTGTTTTCCTGTGCGTAATAACTGGCAGAACTCCCAGGCAGAGAAGTGAGGGGGGGCGCATTCAATATACACAGCCGCGACTGTACGTGTGTTTTCTGAGGAACGGTAGCGGGAAAATCGATGTTGAATTACAGTATGATCATTATTGTTTTTCAGGGAAATGAGACGGCGCCTCCTGTGAATGTGAAGGACGAATTTGCCTCTAATTTACCGGACGTCTAATATGCTGTATGCGGCGTGCAGCGGCAGGGCGGAGGTGCTGAGAGCGCGACGGGCAGCCGGCCTTACGCGTCGGAGTGCATTTCCGCGTTTTAAAGCGTACGCGCTGTCGGCACGTTCGCTGCGTCTCTTTCTCGCGAGGTTATTAGGCGTAATGGTGTCAGCGGTGGCGTCTGGCGAGTCGTTTCAACACATCTGTCTTTATTGACACTGACGCCGGGGGGGTTTGGGGAACTTAGGACGGCTGTGTCTGTCGCTGCGGTGCCCCCCCCCCTTCCCCACATCATGTGCACAGGTGTCAGGTCTCATCACGTCTCCCCAGTCAGCAGGTGGGTGGGCCCCTGAGTGACTCGGGGGGTGGCGGTGCTGACTGAACTGTCCCACTGGACATTCTGTACAGGAGTCTATGAGGGGCCCGGCCAGGGATGGACGGCTTTTCTGCATCAGATGCATCCCTCCGGGTTGCTAAAGGGCTGGTGTATGCATTGATTTTCCCTCTAACCGTAACAGGCACAACAATTGTACTTTTATTTTTCTACTTTTATTTTTCTGAATGTGTCTTTAGTTCTGGCCCCACGGTGGTGGAACGACCTCCCCGTAGAGGTCAGAACAGCAGAGATTCTGGCCACCTTCGAGCGCTGACTGAGGGCTCACCTCTTCAAGCTGCACCTCTCTCCTACCTCCCTGTAACCTCTCATCGACTATGTTCGCTGATATTTTAGTTCTCACGATTGTGTATACTTATTTATAGGGTTGTGTTCGCTTAGATGGTTTTATTGCTACTTCCGTTTGCCAATGTAAGCTGTTTATTGTTGTTCCTGCATAATTGTACACTTCATTACTAGTGTTGTGTCTCCGGAAATGGTTTTATGGATTTAATCCTTTGGATTAATCTACGAGCCCAAACCTCTTATCTTTGTGGTTATTCCTAGCACTTGAAACTGTACTTCCCTCTTGGATCTTTCAGCACACTTGTCCCTGGTTATGGGTATGCACTTTGTTGTACGTTGCTGTCAAATGCCTGTAATGTAATGTAAAACTAGGTTGCATATTATCAGATTTCTTTGGGGTGAAATAGACCTCCATGGATGTTGGAAGACAAATCTGACATATTTACTTCAGCAGTTAAACAACGGCAATTTATTTTGGATCAAATGAAAAACAACTTGCAGCTCCGTCCTGCAGGGACTGAGTGTTGACACTTTGAAATGCAGTTCAGATGCACAAGGCAATCAACACCACCCAACAGGTCTCTACATGTGCCTCTCCCAGCTAATTAAAACGTTCCTGGGCTGGGAGTCAATAAATCGCAGTCTGCAGATCATTGCCCTTTGACCTGTGGGTATTTCAGTCCCCATTAGGCCCTGTTGGGCTTTGTCACATGGCCTTTTGGCTCCTCTGTCTGCCCGGTCATCACACCCAGGGCGACATGCATACAGGATGCAATAAAGGCTAAACATCGATTCAGTTTACAGTCATACTGTACAAGCAAAGGAAGTACTTTATTATTATTATTATTATTATTATTATTATTATTATTATTATTATTATTTAATATTTGTAGTAGCAATAGCAGTGGTTGTAGTAGTAGTAGTAGTAGTAGTGGTGGTAGTGGCCATAGTAGCAAAAGCAGTGGTTATGGCAGTGGTAGTACAGTAGTAGTAGTCATTGTAGCAATAGCAGTGGCGGTAGTAGTCATCTTAGTAGTGGTAGCTTCAATAGCAGTGGTTGTAATAGTACTAGTAGCAGCAGTAGTAGCAATAGCAGTGGTTGTGGTAGTAATAGTAGTTGTAGTTGTTGTTATAGCAATAGCAGTGGTGGTAGTAGTAGTAGTGGTAGCTTCAATAGCAGTGGTTGTAATAGTACTAGTAGCAGCAGTAGTAGCAATAGCAGTGGTTGTGGTAGTAATAGTAGTTGTAGTTGTTGTTATAGCAATAGCAATGGTGGTAGTAGTAGTAGTGGTAGCTTCAATAGCAGCGGTTGTAATAGTACTAGTAGCAGCAGTAGTAGCAATAGCAGTGGTTGTGGTAGTAATAGTAGTTGTAGTTGTTGTTATAGCAATAGCAGTGGTGGTAGTAGTAGTAGTGGTAGCTTCAATAGCAGTGGTTGTAATAGTACTAGTAGCAGCAGTAGTAGCAATAGCAGTGGTTGTGGTAGTAATAGTAGTTGTAGTTGTTGTTATAGCAATAGCAGTGGTGGTAGTAGTAGTAGTGGTAGCTTCAATAGCAGTGGTTGTAATAGTACTAGTAGCAGCAGTAGTAGCAATAGCAGTGGTTGTAGTAGTAATAGTAGTTGTAGTTGTTGTAGCAATAGCAGTGGTGGTAGTAGTAGTCGTAGTAGTAGTTGTAGCAATAGCAGTGGTTGTAGTACGAGTCGTAGTACTAGTCGTAGTGGTAGTAGTATTAGTAGTGGTATTTGCAATAGCAGTGGTTGTAGCAGTGGTACTAGTAGTAGTAGCAGTTACAGTAGCAGCGATAGTATTTCAGCAAATGTCATCTTAGGTTATTCTACGAGTTGCTAGACCTGCCCATATGTTTTCTACGGCTGGTCTAAAAATACCGAGCAGTGATAATGGCAGCCTAGCTCCCAGGAATAATGTGCGATTATAAATGTGTAATAGAGGCGGCAAAGTTTCAGAGCTCTGTCTGCTGCGGATCCTAAGTGGAATGGTAATCACAGGCCAGATGGTAGCAATGCTGGGGAAACGATCCTTTCACAGCAACAAAACAGTCATTTAAAAAAACAAAAAAAAAGAGGGAAAACCGCCAATGTATTCCAGCACGGGTTGTCAAAATATCCCCTTGTCCTTCAAGTGGCTGGGAATGGGAGGAGTGAGCGGGGATGGATGGCGGGATTAGGGACACGCACCGATGGTAGATCATCCGGTATCTGGGAAAGGCAGATGCGGGGAGTGAGGAGCCGGCAATACAAAGAGGCAGATCTCCACCAGGGGATCAATTCATGGTGCGCGCACTGCCACTTCCTGTGAAGAAGCGGATTTCACGGTGCGTTTCTGAGAGCCAGGCCACAGAGCCGCTCTTGAGGGGGGGGGGGGGGAAGGGGGGTGGGCTGTTACATACACACACGCGCGCATGCGCACACACTCACCAGCGCACCATAACCTACATCTGCCGAGCACGACGAATGCCCGCGTGTAAATTTTTAAAGAGGCTTAGCCGCGGAAAGCTGGAGCGGGCGCTTGCGTTTGCGCTGCCAACGCGGGGCCCCCCCGGCCCCTCTCCCTCTCCCTCTCCCTCTCCTCACCCGGCGGAGCTTCCCTCCTTATCGCTGACCCACACCCCTCCTCAGGCGTGGCCGCGCTACCCTCCCGTTCCGCCGCCTGTATCCGGGGGTGGGGCTCCTTCTCCCGGGGTGATAAGCTGACAGCCCCAGCATCAATCCAGGACCCCTCTACTCCTCCTACTCCGCTTTCTTCTGGGAGAGAGGGGTACCACGCGTTCCCTGTTCGGACTCCCCTCTCCGAGTCTGCGTCAACCCCAGTAACCGCCCGCCATGCCAGGGCGAGCCATCAGCCTCTCCTCTCCCGCCCCTCCCCTACCCACCTCGCCATCTCCAGCCCATTGGTTAATACTGTAATAAAGAGGTAAAAGGCATTGTGTGGCAGACGCATCTGCAAACAGTTAGCATAATGGGCCTACAGGGACCTTAGACAAAGACAGCGTGGAGGCCAGACCCTGCCCTGCTTCAGTGCACTCACACGTTTGTTTATCCCGGGCTTACACAAGAATCAACACGCCATTTTTGTTGGTGGGGGGGGGCAGGCGATTTTTAGGGTATTTTTTCTCCCTCAGCCGATTGGCATTTTCAACACTTCCTGAAATTGCTGGAGCTCATAACAAATTTCAATCAAGCACCCTCAAGAGCAGTTGATTTCCATTAGTGTTTTCATTGTACGTAATCGCGAAAGGCTGCTTGTGCAAGCTAACATGTAATTATCGCTGGGGTTTAAGTTTACAATTGATAATTGCTTCCAGCTACATAATTTTCTCCACCATAATAATATGTGTGCCCCATAATCACAGAGAGATTACAATAAGCATGCTTTGCCTGTGTTCGAAAAAATAAATGAGACAAAGTTGACTGAATGGCCATGTGACAATGACGGCTCTGGTGGCAGTGAGCCGAGGCGGTTCGGTCGGTGTGATTCTAGCGCCCGTCCGTGTCTGGATATGCCCTCCTGCGGGTTCTTTAAACGCTCCGTCGCTGGAGCCAGGAGCTACGCGCCGGTTCCTGTTCGCTAACTCGAGCCCAGCTGTTCTCCGCGCTCTGCTCTCGCTACCTTGGCTGCGTTTCTGCGGTCTGTCGACGCGCTAACGGTGGGGTCGCCGCCTGGAGCCCATCGCAGCGACGCTCATGCGGTTACTGACCTCGAACCGCACGGACGCCTCCCGTCACACGCATGTGTTCAGGGTTCTTATGGGGAGATCGGAGCTCTTATGGGGGGTGGGAGTCAGGAGAGTTGTCTCCCGTGTTACATTATTACATTAATGGCATTTAGCAGACACTCTTATCCAGAGCGACGTACAGTTCATTAGACTAAGCAGGAGACAATCCTGCCCTGGAGCAATGCAGAGTTGAGGGCTTTGCTCAAGGGCCCAACGGCTGTGCGGATCTTATTGTGGCTACGCCAGGATTAGAGCCACCGACCTTGCGTGTCCCAGTCATTTACCTTAACCACTACGCTACAGGCCACCCCGTTACAGATGGCATTGGGCTCAATGGAAAGTGCCTGTTGGTTTTATAGCAATGGTCAGCTGAAAATTCCCTGTTTGATTGAGGGCTGTTTGTGTGGAGTTTGTTTATCTGAGGATAAAATCTGTTTCCCTCTTCATTCCCAGGTGCCTCTGGGGGCCCGAGAGAAGCGAACTATTGATATTTATATATTTCTGATCTCCAGAGGACGCTACTGCTGGCGTCTGAGAGAGAAAGCGCTTGTCTTATTTAAAGAAGCCCTCATTACGGAGCCGTGCACTGTTGTGGGTCATTATGAGCTAGAGAGGGGAGGGAGGGAGAGAGAGAGAGAGAGAGAGAGAGAGAGGGGGAGAAAGATGAGGAGAGAGAGAGAGGGCTAGAGAGAGAGAGAGTAACATCAGGATTCCATGTGGATTCTGGTTATTAATTTGCACAGTGTATGAAAAATGATGGACTTAATCACGGATTCCTTCAGAAGCAGTAATTAGGACATTAAAGGCTCGGTGTGTGTACGAGGCGGCCTGCGCGTGTGTCCCCTGTTGTGAAGCATCAGCTTTTATGAACTCTGTATAATGACCTTGCGGCATTGTTTGCAAAGTGTTTCCACTTCCCTGGAAAGCAGCTGTGACAGACGAGGGATGAAACAGACACAGGTGGGGAAACGAGAACGCACGAACGCCCAGGAAACATTCAGGCTCCCGAAAACTGGTCGGCCAATCACTTTGGGTGTGCTTGACTCTTCCTCATATGGAAAGGCAAGATGGCGGTCACTCTCATAATTAAATCTACAGCTACTATTTGGGCGTTGTACAATTGATGCTTCTCATTTACCCATTCATACACACACTCACACTCCAACGGCGATTGGCTGCCATGCAAGGCACCGACCAGCTCGTAAGGAGCATTTAGGGGTTAGGTGTCTTGCTCAGGGACACTTCGACACAGCCCAGGCGGGGGATCGAACCGGCAGCCCTCCTGCAACCCTCCGACTGCCAGACAGCTGCTCTTACTGCCTGAGCTATGCCGCCCCCCATAGCATGGGCTTCGGTATGTGTACAGTAGTTGAATAAGCTGTAAGGAGGCATTTACGGTAGTGCACACTCATGACCAGATGGTAATATACTGTATGTACTGCAGGCTACTATGTTTGTAACTGAGGCTGTACCTAAGAGCTGTTTACAACAGCCGTTTTTTGCGCTGTCGTATTTCTATTTTTGGGCCAAGCTGTTTCTCAGTAAACACTGCTTACACAGTAAAATGTCCAGTGCTTGTTCAGCTATGACAGAGTTTGTATGAGTCCAATCATACTCTATTAGAGTACAATGTTAAAAGGGTTGCTTTAACCCTGGACATTTTGCTGCGTACTTGTACACCGGTCTCCGGCTCTGAGAGAGAATACTGAGATACAGCACAGAGTAAAATTCACACCTTCAGTAAAATACTACCATTTTAACTCTGCCAGTAAAAGTTGAACAATCTCACAGATCCCCAATACTTTTTTTTGAATGAAGCATCATGACAGAGAAAAAAAAAGTATTAACATTAGTGAAAATGGACAATTATCCACAGGAATTTTATTGCCGTCTAAAAGGGGATTTCAGATAAAGTATACGTGTCAGCTGTGTGACAGAGAAATGGGATGCAGACTTTAGTAGGCATTAATGCAAGTTCAATAGCTGAGTGCCGTCCTCTAACGCTATAATTTAGCACGGGGAGGTTTTCAGTGTTTCTCACGGGGGAACGCATAAGGAGTTTATGAGTGCAGGAAAGCTTTCATAGCAGCGCTGTCCATTAACTGGAAATGGTCTCACTGTCATTGCAACCTTAACGGGAATTAAATGCTGTAGCGTATTGTTTATTTATGTACAATGCAGCATAGTATGGCTGATGCACTCGTGCCCTAGATATCACACCAGATGTTTGAGATTGCTGGTCAGGGGGAGACTGGGGCTCTCACTCTCAGTGCAGTAATGCGCTTCACAATCTGGCTCTTGGATCACGCTAATGCTAACTATGCTAATGCAGGCTGTGGCCCGCGGCCCTGGTGGAGACAAACACTCTGTGAGCACTTTATTAGGTAGACCTGTACGCCAGCTTGTTAATGCAAATATTTAAGCAGCCAATCATGTGGCAGCAACTAAAATAAAAAGCATGCAGACATGGTCAAGAGGTTCAGCAGTTTTTCTGACCAAACGAAAAAGAAATGTGATCTAAGTATCTCAGAAACAGTTGACGACCTGTGATTTTCATGCGCAACAGTCTCTAGAGTTTGCAGAGAATGATGCAAAAAACAAACATCCAGTGAGCAGCAGTTCTGCAGGCAAAAATGTGTTGTTAATGAGAGAGGTCAGAGGAGAAGGGCCAGCCTAGTCAAAGCTGACAGGAAATACCCACACATTACAGCCGTGGTATGCAGAAGAGCATCTCTGAACACCCCAAGCATCATGGTAAATGGTTGGAATTTATATAGCGCCTTTATCCAATGCGCTGTACAATTGATGCTTCTCATTCACCCATTCATACACACATTCACACACCGACCGCGATTGGCTGCCATGCAAGGCACCGACCAGCGCGTCAGGAGCATTTAGGGGTTAGGTGTCTTGCTCAGGGACACTTCCACACAGTCCGGGCGGGGGATCGAACCGGCAACCCTCTGACTGCCAGACGACTGCTCTTACTGCCTGAGCCATGTCGCCCCATGTCAAACCTCTAAGTGGATAGGCTACAGCAGCAGAAGAATAAGTCTAAAAAATAAGTCTAATAAACACCTAATAAAGTGCTCACTGAGTATAGTTGGACACATAGTTGGCTTAGCTCTCAGGAAAAAGAAGGGCAAAAAAGTGCCTAAAAATGTTGTCATACATAAAATCATACCCCTAGCGAGCAATATGTAATTTGTCTGCGCTTTTTCCACTCGTAAAATGAACTTACTACGATTCAAAAATAACATTATTGTACTTAAAGAGCGACTGTATACCTCCAGCAGTATGTCTGAGAGTGTGTAGTGCAGTTGAGGGGGAGGGTCACAGTGAGTCAGTCTGCCTGTGATTTGCTTCCACTTTTGATGACAGAATGAATAGAAAAGTGTGGCTGGCAGCACAGGCTTCAGAAGAGAAATGGTGCTCCTGGATGTTTTGACAGTGATGGGACAGGCCTGGCAATATGACTGTGTTCTGCAAATTAGGCAGGATATTGGAAGATAAAGAGCTTAAAGTGTCCCATCATGTCTAAGAAATTAGAAGTGAGATGTTGATTCTTTTTTTTTTATATACCACCGGGACCAAAAGTCTGAGGACACTACCAAAAACAGATTGTTTTCATTATTTATCAAGGTCTAATGTACTTATGATACTCCATTTTTCAAGAATACTTAATTTTTTAAAATAACAAGTCAGAGCATGTCGATATGTATTGGTGTAAGGTCAATAATTGTAAGCTTTTGTTTTGTTTTCACCTTGATTACTGCCTGACTCTGCTTGGCATTGATTCCACCAGCTTACGCAACACCTCGTCCTCCATTCCACACCAGCGCTCGCTCTCAACACTTCCCATCGATGGTCTGTCGATGTTACCTGATCTTTTCCCTCCTCAGCTGCTCCCACAGATGTTGGATTGGGTTCAGGTCCGGTGACCGTGGTGGGAATGGCAGAATGCCATCCTAATAAGCTCCCCTCGTTCTCGGTAATGCATTCTTGAGCATGAAGTTGAGTGTCGTAACTGCATTATGCCTTGATGAATAATGAAAACTAGGTAGTGTTCTCAGACCTGTCATCCCCTCTGTATATAAAACCGTCCGAGTTGCTCAGGGAAAATGACACAAAGAACATGAAGGGTGTGCACAGTATGGTGTACTGGCAGTCTCGGGGGTTAAACCCTCTCCACAGAGCAGGGACAGAGGCTGGTGTTGGGGAGATGTAGAGGGTTGAACCCTCTCCACAGAGCAGGGACAGAGCCTGGTGTTGGGGAGATGTGGAGGGTTAAACCCTCTCCACAGAGCAGGGACAGAGGCTGGTGTTGGGGAGATGTGGAGGGTTAAACCCTCTCCACAGAGCAGGGACAGAGGCTGGTGTTGGGGAGATGTGGAGGGTTAAACCCTCTCCACAGAGCAGGGACAGAGCCTGGTGTTGGGGAGATGTGGAGGGTTAAACCCTCTCCACAGAGCAGGGACAGAGGCTGGTGTTGGGGAGATGTGGAGGGTTAAACCCTCTCCACAGAGCAGGGACAGAGGCTGGTGTTGGGGAGATGTGGAGGGTTAAACCCTCTCCACAGAGCAGGGACAGAGGCTGGTGTTGGGGAGATGTGGAGGGTTAAACCCTCTCCACAGAGCAGGGACAGAGGCTGGTGTTGGGGGGATGTGGAGGGTTAAACCCTCTCCACAGAGCAGGGACAGAGGCTGGTGCCAGGGAGAGGTGGAGGGGTTAGAGCAGGGCTGCCCCGTGAGTCTGTCACTGCACACGTTCTCACGCGTGTGATCACCATGCGGATCACCTGAGCGGACGGTACCGGGCTGACATCTACCACCCCGCCACTCGCCAAACGCTCCCACCCTCCTACCCTCCTCCTATGCCCCGTCCTCCTCCCCCTGTTCCTCCTCTCTCTCCGTCTCCACCTCCCTCTCTGAAGTCTGCTCTCCCCCTGTTTCTCCTCTCACTCCGTCTCCACCTCCCTCTCTGAAGTCTGCTCTTCCTCTGTTCCTCCTCTCACTCCGTCTCCACCTCCCTCTCTGAAGTCCGCTCTCCCCCTGTTCCTCCTCTCACTCCATCTCCACCTCCCTCTCTGAAGTCTGCTCTCCCCCTGTTCCTCCTCTCTCTCCGTCTCCACCTCCCTCTCTGAAGTCCGCTCTCTCCCTGTTCCTCCTCTCTCTCCGTCTCCACCTCCCTCTCTGAAGTCCGCTCTCTCCCTGGCTCCCGGCGAGTCCGACACGGGGCTCCTGTCCGAAGCTCTTACTCCTCTTTAAAGAGCAATTTGGTTGGTTGCACGGCTATTAGGATCAGAGCTCAGGGATTAGAGCCGTCTCTGCCACCGCCTCTCGTCTCTCTCCCTCTCCCTCTCTCTCTCTCTCCGTCCCTCTCTTTCCCTCCTGTTTATCTGTTATTTCAACCTCCGCGCTCCTTCACACTTTACACACACTCCCCCCCCCCCCTATCACCACAAACTCTACTCCTGCTTCTTCTACTTGGACACGAGCAGTTATTGCCCCCCCCCCCTCCACCCCTCACACACACACACACACACACACACACACACACACCGCCACGCGCACGCATACACACGTGCGCACACTCCGTCGGCAGCCCCGCTCCGCTCTGAGCGAGCGCTCCGTGAGATGTATTCACACTCCGATCCAAAGTGAGGAGAGCAGGAAATAATTCAGCGGAGGCAAGCGACCGCGGCTAGAGACGGCGGCTCCCGGCAGAGACCGAACGCGAGAACGAGAGAGAGAGAGCGCGGGAGAGCGAGAGAGAGAGCGAGGGAGGGAGGGAGAGAGACGCGGCGTGCCGAACGGCGGGGATGAGGCAGGGGCTGTCGGAGCGAGAGAGGGGGCTCCTCCCAGGACTGCTGCAGCGCTGACAGCGAGACTCTCTGCGAGGCGTCGGAGGACATGCCACGTCGTCCGCGGACGCGCACCTGAGCTACTCTTCCCCCCCGCGGCCAAACCCATGACACCCCCCGCCTGGACCCAGCGTTCCGGAGCCGAGCGGGAATAGCAGGCGCTCGCGTGCGTGTGTGCGAGTGTGAGTGTGTGTGTGTGTGTGTGTGTGTGGGGGGGGGGGCGCGGGAAGACGATGCGGGAAACCACGTGAAGTCACTCGGCTGGCGAGTAACTCTCGGAGATGTTTTCCAGGACGAAATCGGGATTTTTCTCGGCGCTAGAACTTGTTTTCTTCTTCTGCGTGCTGCTGGCTGCTCCTGGGATCACGCGCCAGGGCAGGACTAAGGGCAGATGGAACAAGGGGGGTAAGTGGCAGGGGCAGTTCTCTTCTCATTCCCCCAAGTGGGGCAGATCCATGGGTGAAGGTACGCTCTCTCTGAACAGGTCCTGGAGGTGGGATGGCGCCGTCCCAAATTCCGTATGGAGAGATGTGGCTCTGTGGTCCATTAATCCCCTGTTCCCGGGGAACGGGGGAACGGGGGGGGGGATGCGGTCCGGGCATTCGGGTTGTTTTGGTCTCCAGGGCAGGTGTCCCTGAATGAAATTCCAGGATTTTGATCTGGATCTGGAGCCTGAAGCCCGGCTCCTGTGTGTGTTGTGGTGTCCTGTGTGGGAGCAGGTGGGGTCACTATGAGGTGTGCGTAAGTTTGAGTTTAAAGACCAAGTGAGGACACAGACGTCCTGTGATAGCGTCCAGGGCAGGGATGGAGGGAAGGTGCAGGGGGGGATGTGGGGCGCAAACGGGACTCTGTGGGGGTGCGTGATGGTGGGTGGTGGGGGGGGCAGGAGGGGAGCGAGCTTCACGGTGATGGGACCGTATTGAGCGGTTTAAGACTTTAAAAGAGAGGAGCTCCTATCTGTGGCACCCACTCCACGCAGCTCAGTGGAGTCTGGGGGGGGGTGTGATTCGGGATTAATCTGACCCCCCCCCCTCCACGTCTCTGCGTATGGAGCTGGAGAGCCCTGGTGTGTGGCTGTCTGCTGTGATTTTTGGGCTAAAGACCCAGATCAGCACTCGGAGGGGAGGCCGTTAATAATTCATAGTTACCCCTCCGCAGGACCCTCTTCACCCCCTTCTCCCCCATTTAATCCCCTTTGTCAGATTAAAGGGGCCTCTAATCTTTTCGGTTTTTCAGGCCCCTGTTGGATGCCCACGCCTCCCCGGCAAAGGAGCGCTGGCATTGTTAGCGCCCGGAGGCTCCCGCTAAGAGCGGAGTGTCAGCCCTCTGATCCGGCTAATGATTCCCGGCCACCTCTACGCCAGGCTTCTCCCTCTCTCTCCCCCCCCCTCCTCTCTCACCTCCTCACCTGCTCCCTCTTCTCCTCCCTCTGCTTTTTCACGGGGGTCTTTCCACCCCCCCCGTAAGCACTCGCTTCCCGGATTCCGCGCGGTCCGGGAGTTAATGACACCGTCCGATCGGTCAGCTCCAGCCGAGAGAGGGACCGCCGGGCGACTGCGTCTTCAGGAATTACCCTGGAGTGCCACCATTCGAGCTGAGGCTTTGAAATTGTTGAGCGGTTGAAGGGATTTAAAACCACGCGGGGCTCGTTTTGGAGCACATTCCGTCCTGATAGACACAGCTGGGTGTCCCAGCATCCTGTTGGCTCTCCCGAAATCGATTCAGCACGTTCGCTGGTTTCATTGCTGCAAAAAGGATGTAATGTCAGCGCAAAATAAACTTCTCTGGGTAAATGTTTTTTGGGGGGTTTTATTTTATTTATTTTTTGCTTTCGAGGAAATTCAATACATCACTAATAAAATAGGTTTGGAAAACACATATAGAAACTGTGTTTTTCATTTCTTTGGTGACCGCTTATAACAGAGTGTGATTAACTTCAGATGTTTTTTTTTCCTGGAAAAAGCAGATATGAAATCCCTGTAATCTTTGGCCCCTGGTGAAATTAGGGGCACTGACCTCCCGGGACGTAATGAGGCCACGTTTCTCCAAACCCTTCTTCCAGGCTCTGGGGTTTTCCGCCAATCCCCTGCCGGCTATGCTGTACTGCTAACTGCAAAATTACCGCAGAGTCCACGCACTTGAAAAGGTGTAATTTCACCCCTGGATGTGATAAGATCAGCTGGGAATTGATGGATTTTATGGAGATCCTGTCATTACTGGCGTGGGAGAATGCTCAATTTAGTCGGAGAGCAGGAGTTCGACGCTGCTGGAAATTTTTCTTTCAGACGGCAGATACGGGTCTTGGTTAACTCATTTCTTTACGCTTCGCCGTTGGATAGATGGTCAATTTCACTGTCCCTGTGGACGTCTCTGCTATTTGCCCTTCACTGTCATACTGGGTGTATAAATCTGCTAAAACAGCAACAGTGACCACGCAGTGTCTCTGATACAGACCCACCTGTCGTTTAGGAAAGGTGTTCAGTGAATAAAGAACTCAGAGACCTTCTGTGTCCCCTCTCTGAAATTCAGGATCATACGTTTAGTTCAGTAACCGCCCCACCTCAATACCCCAACCTCAACTGCACTCAGCATGTCCCCCCCCCAAACCATTTTCCAGTGTCCGGTACGGGAAGAGCCCCTGTTCTTGCAGCCTGGCCTTGGTCCCCCTGCTGGGGTTGCCTTCGTACCCGTCCCCAGCCCCCACCTGCAGCCCTGGAAGGCCTGGAGAGATCAGGCAGAATCTGAGCAGGTTATTACTGCTCGCCTGGAAACTCCAAATGGTAATGAGACAACGGAGAGAGAGAGAGAGAGAGAGAGAGAGAGAGAGAGAGAGAGAGAGAGAGAGACAGACACAGAGACAGACACAAACACAGAGAGAGAGAGATAGAGAGAGAGAGACAGACACAGAGACAGACACAGACACAGAGACAGACACAGAGAGAGAGAGAGAGAGAGACAGACACAGACGTGAGAGAGAGAGAGAGAGAGAGAGAGAGAGAGAGACAGACACAGACGTGAGAGAGAGAGAGAGAGAGAGAGAGAGAGAGAGAGACGGCGGTTGATGTGTGGCGGTAAGCGCCCCTGGTTGGGCAGGCTCATTTTTCCTGCCCGGTCCGACCCCTGACTTACTAAAGAGGGCCCGGTTTTGACAGCCAGGCGAGAGTAATGGGGGAGAGAGGGACGGAGCGTGTGAATACACGATGCCTATACTCGGAGGGAAGAGCTGCCGGCTTCCCTTCACCGATTGTCTGAGGTGCGAACCTGAGATTTATGTTCCGGTCACCTGAACGGCGTAATTAATAACTCTCTCAGGCTCCTGGTCATTTGTAGCTGCGTATCAGGGCTCCGCGCTAGCTTTCCGCGACAGGCACGTGAGACTATTATTCAGTAGGTAGACAAGTGATATGGGAATGTGCTCGAGTGAATACAGATTTTATTTTATTTTTTTTTGTTCCTCTGGCTTCTGAAAAAGGCAGCAACACGCTGCCCAAGGTCTAGGAGGCAACATATGGAAACCGGAGTTATACGCGCTTTCCGTCAATATTGTTACAGTGGCGCAGAATAGATTAAAGAGGTGTTTTATGGCGGTTAATAGCCTCTCGCGAAAAGCGCATGCGTTCGGCTGTATAAGCCGCACGTTTCCAACCCCAAGGCCAGATGTGTTATCACTGAAGTGGATTAGTATTCCTCCTTCCTCATTTCCCCCTGGAGCCCCCAAGACTAGACATTTCCTTGTCAAATGGTGCGAGATGGGACATTTTCCAGCTCATCTTCAGTCATTTTGTCTTAAATTTTAAATCTTTTTTTCCCCCCTGTTTGGTTCTTTCGCAAGCTGGCTTCGGAAAAGAGGCAAGTGAGAGACGTGGTTCTTTTAAAATATCCCATTGGCAAATTGGCATGAGTGGGACTGATTCTGCATTCCAGATCTGGTGTTGAGCTTATGTTTGCGTGCCTGGCCAAGGGTGAGACAGGGGCTAGCCAATGATTTTTATTTATTTTTTCCAGCAAAATTCATGTGGGAGGCACAGCCTACGCCTTGAATGATGACAATGCTGCTGTAATTGAATGGAGAAAATAGCTTTTCTCGGGGAAACTAGTTGTAAAAAGTGTTTTATTGGAGTTTTAAGAAGTTTAACAACAGATACCTCCCCTCCCCACACGCACATACACACAGACGCATACACACACACACGCACACATACAGTATCAGTGCTTAATTACCATTTCCCAGCCAGACTCCTGCTAATGAAGCCGCAGTGTAATTGTGCTGGAAATTGCACAGAACAATAACAGTGTTTTATGGGCGTATTTCAGTCTGTAAATATGACAGGTCCCCGTGATTGATGTGAGCAGGTGGGTTACTGCCTGGGACCCACTAACCCCAGCTTTCCCCCTTTCCCCCCTCCCTATCCCCCCGTCCAACTCAACCCCCCCCCCCCACCCCCTCGAGGAGAATGAATCTCTGTGGAAGTGCAGTGCCGCCATCTCATTCGCTCTCATTAGTCACAGTGGGGCTCCGCCCGCTTTGTGCCAACATCAAAGATAACAGCGAGACAGCTTCCGGGTGACAGAACTGCACATTCTGCGAGGAAAAACTGCTCGACGTGCCTTTTTTAACCACTATAAATACATTGTGTGGGGGAGGGGGAGTCAAAAAGACGTTACGCAAACACCCACTGTGTCAGGACATTTTGCTTTGTACAATTACATATCTTGATGTTTGCGCGTGTCTGCGTGGTTCCAGGAATCTTTAAAACGTACTGCTGTTTTATGAAAATGGGCTGCTGCCTCTTCCAGCAAAGTTGATTTGCCTGTTTGTGGTGTGAAGCAGAGGTGTGAAGAATGATTTTTTATTGAGTAGCTGTACATGGCACCGGCCTCAGACAGCGAGATGCTGTGAAAATCGATGGTTCTTCTCCACCAGGAGACGATATGTCACACCATCAGACTCATCATGTGATGATGATCACGATGATGATGATGATGATGATGATGGAGAACTGACTGGCCACTGAGAAAGGGTGGTCCTCACTTGGGGGGTGTTTTCTGACTTGATGAGGCGGTGCAGTGTTTCATATGGACTGAGGAATACAAGCATCTACTCTACACTTGCATTGTAGTTTAGATGTTTTTTCGCTATTATAAATACAACAAATATATATATTTTGTCAAAACAGGATTGGCAGGTGTTGACTGGGTTTTGGGTTATGTTGTATTGTCCTTACAAATCATCGTTTCAAAAAAACATCCCAGCAACATTGTATTTATTGTTGTTGGAAATATACTTTTGTGGTTGTCAGTGTACTGTACATTTACATTAAATGACATTATATTACAATCTGGTCAGATCCAACTTACTGCACTTCATGCTCAACAGTATCCACTCTGTTTGGCCTTTAGCTGAGGTGTCACTGTTCTGTTATCCCTTGCTACTACAATAAAGAGCTGCTCTTCCATCTACACAGATGTCTGGTGACCAAAGAATATAGTACCAGATAGGGAAGGCGGGAATTGGTGGATGAAAGGGCTTAACTGGTTATTTCAGCCAATTGCGTATTTCTGGTGTTGCTAGGAAGATGACGCTGCAAGAGCCGAAAACCAATCCTTCACATCGCATCAGGGCGAACTCGACACTCTCTCACTCCGCCGTGCTTTGTGCAACTCTCGCTCCCTCCCTCGCTCTCTCTCTCTCTCTCTCTCTCTCTCTCTCTCCATCTCTTTACTCGCCACAATAAAACTTTTAAGAGATAAGAAGCTTTTTTTCTATTTCAGGGTCACCATTAGTCTGAATAATGCATCGACATGGAAAGAGCAGTTTGAGCTCGGCGGAGGCTAGAAGCACAGGCTTCAATTAAATTATACATCATTATCACTGCTGGCAGGCCCAGCTCTGTGGCTCCTGCACTCTGCTGCCCTGAATGCTCTAAATGCTCTGTGCTTCTGTCTCTTCCAATGCTGTGAGCGCAGCAATGGCTTCCCCCTGCGCCCTGCCCGGACTGCACAGCGGAGGCGGGAGGGCAGGGCGTGCAGGGAACAGCCGAAACGGCACAGCAGAGGCGGGAGGGCAGGGTGTGTAGGGAACAGCCCAGACTGTGCAGCGCAGGCGGGAGGGCAGGGCGTGTAGGGAACAGCCCAGACTGTGCAGGTGGGAGGGCAGGGCGTGTAGGGAACAGCCCAGACTGTTTAGGCGGGAGGGCAGGGCGCACAGGGAACAGCCCAGACTGTGCAGGTGGGAGGGCAGGGCGTGTAGGGAACAGCCCAGACTGTGCAGTGCAGGCGGGAGGGCAGGACGTGTAGGGAACAGCCCAGACTGTGCAGGCGGGAGGGCTGGGCGCACAGGGAACAGCCCAGACTGTGCAGGCGGGAGGGCAGGGCGTGTAGGGAACAGCCCAGACTGTGCAGGTGGGAGGGCAGGGCGTGTAGGGAACAGCCCAGACTGTGCAGGTGGGAGGGCAGGGCGTGTAGGGAACAGCCCAGACTGTGCAGGTGGGAGGGCAGGGCGTGTAGGGAACAGCCCAGATTATGCAGGCAGGAGGGCAGGGTGTGTGGGGAACGGGCTATTTTGGGAGAGATGTGTAGTGAAAGAGTTTGGGGGGATGAGGAGGTGGGGAGGAGAGTGTGGAAGGACCCTAGTTGGCATGGGATGGAGAGGGGTGGGAAATAGGGTCAGGCATTAGGCACTGGATTGATTTAGTTTGTGGATGTAAGGTTTGTGAGTGGGGTGAAATGGGGTACAGCAGCCCTGTGAGGCAATAGCCAGCTGCTGAGTAGAAGGAGATGAGGACACACATGTACAGTACCTGTGTGCGGATGTGACCACATGTGACTGTGTTTTTGTGGCCAGGCTTTACAGTATGTGGGTGTACGTGTATGTGAATGTGTGCTTGTGTTAGCACGTGTCTGTGTGAGCGTGTGACCGTGTGCATTTGTAGCCAGATTATACAGTATGTGGATGTACGTGTGTGTGCATGTGTTAGCGCTTGTCTGTGTGAGCGTGTGTGACTGTGTGCAGGTGCTGCCAGGATATACAGTATGTGGATGTACGTGTGTGTGCGTGTGCATGTGTTAGCGCTTGTCTGTGTGAGCGTGTGACCGTGTGTGACTGTGTGCATGTGCAGCCAGGGTTTACAGTATGTGGGTGTACGTGTATGTGTGAACGTGTGCGTGTGCTGGCATGCGTCTGTGCGAGCGAGTGACCGTGTGTGACTGTTTTTGTGGCCAGGGAGTTTGGAATCAGTTCCAGTGTTTGGCTCACCTCCAGTATTCTCCTGAAGGCATTTCTTTGTAACTGGTTCCTCCTCATTTCCCAGCTCTCATTTCCCTTTTGTTCACACATTATTGAATGCCTTAACCTCACTTTCATCTTGCGTATTTCTAGTAGCTTGTGCTATTTTTTCCCTTATATATACTTTTAATCATTTTCATGAACCTCACTGCTGTATCAAATTCCATATTAATTTAATTGCTGCAGTTTGTTGATCTATAACATATTCATTGTGTGTTAAAATGCATCGCTCAGCTTGTATTTATTCATGCGTCGGATGGGAAACAGCCTAAACAGGAAATGGACCATATTTATGCTGCATTTATACACATGGCTAATAGAGATTATGATCGCAGATATAATTGTGCGTTGAACAGTTCCTGTGAAATGTGACCTCTACTGTTGTTGATGACCCTCAAGAATTAAGACTTGCTGTAAATTAGTGTTGCATTATTAATAGTGTCCTTACCCCACTAGTTAATTAACCTTTGAGGCCTGAATCTATCTGCTAATAGCACCTAATGATGAATTAACTCTGTGCTTTTGTGAGGCAGATTGATAGATTAAGATTGTTCAGTTATTGCGCTCGAATGAAGAAGACTTTGATTTAAACTTTTCTGTAGCACAGCGGTTAAGCTTATGCCCGTGGCCCTGATAAACATTGTGTAATCCCTGAGATTGGGGCATACGGCAGTAAAGGGCTGAATAATCTAGCAGAAGGGCAGTTTGGGCCCTCTTACACATCTGCTCAAGGGAACCTTCAGTCACTCTGAGGCAGCCTGCATCCTAGTGTCTATGGTCTGGGACAGGGACCTGGAAGGTTGGTGGTTCAAGCCCCAGTGTGGACACAATAGGATCTGCACAGCTGCTGGGCCCTTGAGCAAGGCCCTTTACCCCACATTGCTCCAGGGGTGATTGTCCCCTGCTTAGTCTAATCAACTCTAAGTCACTTTGGATAAAAGCGTCAGCTAAATAACATGTATCAACATTATTATTAAGTAATAACATTATTATTATTATTATTATTATTATTATTATTATTATTATTATTATTACTGTGGTGGGGAGGTTTTGAAGGGGTGGAGGAGGGTAGGAATTGGGTGTCACTTCATTTGGTGCATTCGGCAAATGTGTGCTGGCTTTGCAACACTAAGTAGGAGGCTGCTTCAGTAAATGTCACTCTTTGTAGATGAGCAGTGCGTTAAAAAAATCATAAGCTTAGTAAATTGCCCGATAGATTGTCCATCGCTGGTGACGTGTCAATGGGGGATTTTAGCAATTTACGGAGAGCGGAATAAATGAATAGAGCATGCTTTAATGGAATTAATGGAAGGTCAACCTCAGATTTTTTTTTTTCCCCGAGATATAATTTTAAGATTTGCGTTACTTTTTCTTTCCCGAGTTTTATCATTCTATGCCTGCTGAATTTCAATTATGCCGAGCGGTGGTTCCATGATGAACACCAAAGCACGACGGCAATAATCACACGCACCGTTCTCAGCCAGTCAAGACCGATGCTCTGCCCTGTTTATATTGTGAACTCATATTTATCAGTGCATTAGGCCCCAGTGCACGTTTGTGATGTTGGATTAGTGTTTATTGTCCAATTTATCATGCTCAGTTTGCCTGCCTTGAAAATATCTTGCTATCTCTGAATATGTAATGGCTGGTGCTTCGGAAAATATACGCAAAGAATATTAATAAGTGCGTGATCTCTTGAAATACGCCGGCGTGGGCCAGTAGGCGACCAGCTGTGTGAGAAACAATCAGCGCAATCCAACGCACTGGTAAACAAACTGCAGCACACAAACACGCAGTCTGAAAAATAACATGCCAGGCCCCTAACCTCTGCACACGCCATTAGAGAAACAGCACACCTGTTAATTGCACACTACACAAGCCCGGTTTGGAAATGCAATCTGCCAGTCAACTCAACACAAACACAAACCTTTAGCAATATAGTTGTCATGTGACAGAATGTCTGGGACCACACGCAGACTCAATGCTGAGAGAAGGGGATCTTTATTGCACAGGTTGGACAATCCAGGTACAAAAGCCGGCAAACAGGAAGAGTACAGAAAAGGCTGAACGTAGTGACTGGGTCGGCAATGATCAGAAGCCGGGCTGATGGGGCAATACAGAGCAGGAGAGACGAGTCAAATGCAGACGAGGGTCAAAACCGGGAGAGGTGGGGCAGGAACAGAGATGGGGCTCTGAGGAGGAGAGGGGAAATCAGGAAGTAATTAGGGTGGGGCACGGGACGTGACACATAGTATCTCTTTACTCACCAATAAAACCAGCACTAAAGCAACATGCTAAATTAGGGGCATTACTGTATGAAAACAAGGCTGTTAACTGCTACACACGGAATTATGAAAACGGTATACCAGCTTTTATTAACTAAAGTTACCCGCTCATTCGGTTGATGAAAATGAAAAGGAGAAACACATTATGTGAACAAACGATATTTGAAAATGAGCTTCAACATTCAGTTTGATTCATTCCGAAAAGTGATGCAAATAAAAAGCATCCTGTTATGAAATGTTATTGCACTATAGGTTTATCACGAAATCATGCGGATGTCAGAGGCGTGCTTTACCTGTCGCACTCGAGAGAAAACGGGGAAACTGCTTGATATTTAATTTTAGCTCTAACTGAAACAAACACTCGATCGCTGCAGGACTGGAGCCGGGGCGGAGCGATTTCCCCCGGAGTAAAGTGGCGGCCCTTTTTCCGTGGCGACACAAAGGAAGTTATCTGAGGCCCCTGTCGAGGACGGGGGAACACGGGGGCGGGGTGCGTGCCTCCACACTGAACCAGGATTAAGAGTTTAATGACTGGTAAAATTGTTGCTCCACATCCAAGGTGACCTCTTTTAGCTGATCACTCCGGCAGCGCGATGAAAAGCGAAGGTAATCCTTCCCGCCTCGCTTGGCGATACCTGTCAGCTAGCGCACGCATTGTCAGCCCCGCTCAGGGCATGTAATTACACTTTTATTGGGTTTGGGGAGACTGTGCCATTTATTCAAATCATAATCTCACACGTGCGCTCTCCAAGAGTGTCAGGATCTTCGCGGCGGCCTTCTGGGTGAAAAATGAAAGGACAGGAGAAAAGAAAAAAGTCTAATGCTTTTTACAAATGATCCTTAATAAGAGCTACATAGCTCCTTCACAGCTATGCGTAGCGCATTAATAAGCACTACACAGACATTCAGTATTGCTCATGTTGATAACTGCAAACAGGCATATGAAGTAATAAGTCACCATTGATACAGCTAGCAGCATTAACATGACATCCATCCGTTATCTTCCCCGCTTAGATAACGGCTGGAGCCTGTTCCAGCATGCATTGGGCGAGAGGCAGGAATACACCCTGGACAGGTCGCCAAACGATTGCAGGGCACATTACCATGACATGGCATTTGCAAATGCTAATGTAGTGCTTATGGTGGCGGGATTACAGTTTTATGACTGGATTTATAGATGTGGTATATAGTTTTACAAAATTATTCTATCTGAAAAGACAAGTGGCAAAGTTGACATGGTGACCCAGAGGTCAGGATTGGTGTGAGCGTTAGCGGCAGAGTCCAGAGGTGATCCTCAGGGGTCAGGAGCAGCTCTCTGGTTTAGCGGTGACGCGGGGGGCCAGGAGGGGGGAGGCCCAGAGTCCCCCCTCAGGGGTCAGGAGGAGCTCTCTGGTTTAGAGGTGATCCTCAGGGGTCAGGAGCAGCTCTCTGGTTTAGAGGTGATCCTCAGGGGTCAGGAGCAGCTCTCTAGTTTAGAGGTGACGCGGGGGGCCAGGAGGGGGGAGGCCCAGAGTCCCCCCTCAGGGGTCAGGAGCAGCTCTCTGGTTTAGCGGTGATCCTCAGGGGTCAGGAGCAGCTCTCTGGTTTAGCGGTGACGCGGGGGGCCAGGAGGGGGGAGGCCCAGAGTCCCCTCACACCCCACCCTGACACCATTAGCCACGGTGACACATCACTGTTCCGCTCGCCCCCGTGATTTGTTTTGTCTGTCAGCGTGATGGATGTCTTGATGCCCCGCCACTTCCTCACACGTTGAAAGAGGTTTGCTGGAGGACACCGTTAAACGGACTTCAGAAAGCGGGAAAGAAGACATTCGTTTTCTGGAAACGGGGTGGTTTTTTTTTTAAGGTTTTTTGTTGTTGTTGTTGTTGTTGTTAATGGATGAAGGCAGCGCGGCCTGGCTGTGGCGTGGAGCTGGGGAGTCGTGAGTAATTAAAGGTGAAAAGCTCGTTTTGGAGAGCGGTGTGGGGGAGGCCTGATGGGACCCTGCGGGCTGGACGGGGAAGCCCTGGGACACGTGGGGGGATGATTTCTCACGGATTAGCGCAGTGAGCGACGGCTCCGAGCATCAGCTCGTATTTATCACCTGTCACTCCGCGGCAGGCCGACGGCGGCTCACCTTCATGGCACCTTAAATGTCACGGATCAGACAACCGCCCCCCTCTCCCCCTCCCCGCGCCCCCAACCTCGAAGGACTCATTTAAAATACTGTGTCTGTCACCTTACGGCAGGAAAGTTTATCACAAGGCAGTTGGAGACACCACTCAGCGCACAGCGCTGTTGGCAGATACAGCGGTTGGGTGATGTGGAGGTCAGGGTTCGAAGGTCAAAGGTCTGGAATGCTGCAGTGCTATCAGTGTCACTCAAGTTGCACCCTTGAAGTTTGGTTTGGGTGTCTGTTGATTAAATAATGTCTTAAATGAGTAAAGAAGAACAGGAATCAAGATCTTGCTTGAGCACAGATATAGAAGTTGTTGATTAAATTGTTTTTTGGGTTTGAATTCTTCATGGTTCACTGCTGATAATACGCTTCCGCTGTGAGTTCCTCAGCTTACAGGAAGCAAAGATGCAATTTCTTTGTAGTATGTGGGGTTTTCTAGGGTGAGAAGCCCCCTTTGTAAGGATGATTAAGATTAAGAGAATCTGTGTTTAAAGATCTTTCCACGCATTACTGTTGTTCAATTTTGATCTCTGATAGCAGCAAAGACTTCTGCATATTTCATATTGTGCTGCCCATATTTGTCTAATTGGCTCAGAAATAAAAAATTTAAAAAACTTAAAAAGTTCAAAAGTTGAAGCAAGCCAAGTTTTTAATCTGAAATGTGATAGATGAAAGAGAGAGAAAGAGGTAGAAAAGAGAGAGTGAGATGAGACAGCAGGAGAGATGTGAGAGAGGAAATGAGGGGAGAGATGGTGAGAGGGAGGGAGAGAGGGAGGGGCAGAGAGGAGTGGAGGAGGAAGGAAGGAGACAGACAGTGAGAGGAAAGGTGGGAGGAGAGCGAGGGAGAGGTTGTGAAAGGAGAGCAGGGTAAATGTGAGCTGAACGGGACCTGATTGTGACATTTTTGGCAGCAGAGGCGCTGACCCCAACAGGAGCGGCTGGTCAGACAGCAGCGTGGAGCCGCAGTGGAGCCGGTGTGGTCCATACCCCCCGCCCCTCTGCCTCTATTCCCCCCGCCCCACACAGCAGGGCTCCATCAGCAGAGCCAGATCCCCAACCAGCCCGAGAAACACACCCCTCCTAACCTCGCCTGGTCCCAGAAACACACCCCTCCTAACCCCACCTGGTCCCAGAAACACACCCCTCCTAACCCCACCTCGTCCCTCCTAACCCCGCCTGGTCCCAGACACACACCCCTCCTAACCTCACCTGGTCCCAGAAACACACCCCTCCTAACCCCGCCTGGTCCCAGAAACACACCCCATCTAACCCCGCCTGGTCCCAGAAACACACCCCTCCTAACCCCGCCTGGTCCCTCCTAACCCCGCCTGGTCCCGGAAACACACCCCTCCTAACCCCACCTGGTCCCAGACACACACCCCTCCTAACCCCGCCTGGTCCCAGAAACACACCCCTCCTAACCCCACCTGGTCCCAGAAACACACCCCTCCTAACCCCGCCTGGTCCCAGAAACACACACCTCCTAACCCCACCTGGTCCCAGACACACACCCCTCCTAACCCCGCCTGGTCCCAGAAACACACCCCTCCTAACCCCACCTGGTCCCAGAAACACACCCCTCCTAACCCCGCCTGGTCCCAGAAACACACGCCTCCTAACCCCACCTGGTCCCAGAAACACACCCCTCCTAACCTCGCCTGGTCCCAGAAACACACCCCTCCTAACCCCGCCTGGTCCCAGAAACACACCCCTCCTAACCCCGCCTGGTCCCTCCTAACCCCGCCTGGTCTCAGAAACACACCCCTCCTAACCCTACCTGGTCCGTCCTAACCCTGCCTGGTCCCTCTTAACCCCGGCTGGTCCGTCCTAACCCCGCCTGGTCCCTCCTAACCCCGCCTGGTCCCTCCTAACCCCGCCTGGTCCCTCCTAACCCCGCCTGGTCCCTCCTAACCCCGCCTGGTCCCTCCTAACCCCGGCGTGCTCTAGCGAGCCGCGGCCCGTGCGGGCGTGCGGGCGTGCTGCTGCTGGCATGGTCAGCCTGGCTGGCGTGATGCAGTGCGGGCGTGATGCAGTGCGGGCGTGATGCAGTGCGGGCGTGCTGCAGTGCGGGCGTGATGCAGTGCGGGCGTGATGCAGTGCGGGCGTGCTGCAGTGCGGGCGTGATGCAGTGCGGGCGCTCTGGGCCCGGTGTCTGAGCCGCGCAGTCGATGTCTGCCGGAGGCGCCTTATTGCGTCAGCCGGGGCCTCCGCCCTCCCGGGGTCCGGGTTCAGGCTGAATCAGCAGCGCGGGTGAGACCGCTGCCGGCAGAGACTGCGTCCCATCGCTCCTTATTTCAGCCCAAACCATAATACACCACGGCCGCATGTTTCTGTTTTTATAATACACGGGATGTTGCGGATGAAATCTCATGTGGGGATCATCGTTGGTGCATTGTCTGCGCGATAAGAACAGGCAACGCGGCAAGCTCTTTCTGAGGGTATTAGAACCCGGGCGCGAATGTCAGAAAAACACCTCCTGGCAGGAAAAAATGGAAACCTATTCAATTAAGCCAGCGAAGATTCGTATACCACGGGCCCGCGCTGCCAAAACGGATACTGTCATAATCTTGTTCACAAAGTAGTCTATTATACCGTGAAATCTTGGCAAGTGAAATGAGAGTCTTGCATCTCCATAGAAAAAAAAAGAAAAAAAAAAAGAATTCGCGTGGAAGTGCCAAGGATTATTCAAATGCAGATTCTGTGAGAATTAACTTTATTTCATTCGTTTTTGATTGTCTTTTCTTCTTTGCCTTTGAGTTGGAAGCCGCTCTCGTTGGAACTGAATGCCCAGATGCGACCTGCGAAAATGGAGCGGGGCAGGGTGTGTGAGAACGACAGGGACAAGAAAAGGAGCGGGGGAGAGGGGGGAGGGTGGAGGGCGCTTTCATAGAGGTTTGTACTGGGAAAGACTTAGATGTGCGGAGTGACCTCGATTACCTGATCCTAAAGTATCGGGATAGCGTACATCAGATCAGAAATAGATGATTAGGATGTTCTTAACTGAACATTTTTATGCTGATGGAACAATCATTGCTGGTATTTGAAAGCAATTCCAGAACACCGACTTAGAATTTGTGAAAAAACGTTCCAAATAATCTATTCTTCGAATGGATAGGACTGTCGCCTGGATGGCACCATCAAGATACATACTGACCCCTTTCCACTGAACAAAGGAAGGCCTCCAACCCTGATGCCACACTATGTTTCCATGGATTCAATGGCAGGACAGTGTTGGAATTTGCCATGACTGAAAACGCTTTATGAGAGGAGATGTGTATTGTACGTAACGCTCGTGTGCGGGAAGGTCACCGAAACGCAGCACAAGTTTGTGCTGCAGTTGCCCTCAATGCACTGGTCTTCTAACCTGGTTTGAATGCCTTCATGAAGCCTTTATCTGCGCTGACGTGAGTGCGTCCCTGTGTTTAGGAATGACATGTGCTTTGTTCTCAAACACTACACGCTCTTACATCTAGCTCCTGACTAAACACACACACACACACACATTTATTATACTCTCACTACAAATCAAAACTGTACACGGCTCCATGGCTGGTTACAGGAAGTCAAGCGTTTGTAAAGATGGGCTAACCGAGCAGCTGACTGTACGCTAACCCCACCGCGGCTCTACCCGTGGCCCGACTGCCCCTCGGAGGCCTGACCTGGAAACCTGGAGCGTACAGCCGTGTCCGTACAGAGGGACGCTCCAGAGAGGGGCTTTTATATGGAGCAGGAGAGGCACGTTAAAACCTGCTGACTTGCAGTCCGCCAGCCAGGTGCTCCTACCTCTCAACAGCTGCTAGCTGTTACTTGGCAAAACGATTACTCCACCGAGTGCTTTGAAACGGTGCCAGGCTCCTCCCGCGACTTCTCGTGGGCCAAGCAAGCTTGCCATTAATAAAGACGGCCGTGTGGAGAAACGTGGGACTAGGAGGAGCGAGGGGGGACAGAAAAACAACGTCCAATTAGCGCGTCCAATTAGCGCGTCGTTGTTACGGCTGTGATGTCGTTGGCGGATGTGGCCTCAGCTGATGGCGGGAGAAGTGGCTCTGCATGGCCCTTAACGCTCTGCGCGGCCCTTAACGCTCTGCGTGGCCCTTAACACGTGTGGCCCTTAACGCTCTGCGTGGCCCTTAACGCTCTGTGTGGCCCTTAACGCTCTGTGTGGCCCTTAACGCTCTGCATGGCCCTTAGCACGCTGCGTGGCCCTTAACGTGCTGCCTGGCCTTAACACTCTGAGTGGCCCTTAACGCACTGTGTGGCCCTTAACGTGCTGCGTGGCCCTTAGCGCACTGTGTGGCCCTTAAGGCTCTGCATGGCCCTTAACGCTCTGCGTGGCCCTTAAGGCTCTGTGTGGCCCTTAACGCACTGTGTGGCCCTTAAGGCTCTGTGTGGCCCTTAACGCACTGTGTGGCCCTTAACGCTCTGCATGGCCCTTAACGCTCTGCGTGGCCCTTAACGCTCTGCGTGGCCCTTAGCGCACTGCGTGGCCCTTAGCGCACTGTGTGGCCCTTAATGCACTACGTGGCCCTTAACGCTCTGCGTGGCCCTTAAGGCTCTGTGTGGCCCTTAACGCACTGTGTGGCCCTTAACGCTCTGCGTGGCCCTTAACGCACTGTGTGGCCCTTAACGCGCTGCGTGGCCCTTAACGCTTTGAGTGGCCCTTAACGCTCTGCGTGGCCCTTAAAGCTCTGCATGGCCCTTAACGCTCTGCGTGGCCCTTAACGTGCTGCATGGCCCTTAATGCTCTGCGTGGCCCTAACGCTCTGCGTGGCCCTTAACGCACTGCGTGGCCCTTAACGCGCCACGCCGCACTCCCCCGATGCTGTAACACAGAGGCCAAACTCATCGGTCGTGACCCGCCCACCAAACCTGTGTACCAAACAGTGGCGAGGCTCGGTGGAGAGGTGTAGTGCTAAATAGGTCAGCTCCATCGGGGATGAATATTTCATGGCGTGTGTCGCCGCATGTGGGTAGGTGAAGCACACTCAATACAAAAGCTATTTCTGCTACCCGCTTCTTCTCCTCTCCTTTAATAGCCCCGGATGCCTTCACACTGCTCCTACTGTCATCGTATCAGACTTTGGAGGAACTTGGACATCGTCTCCCGAATGGCCTACGATAATTTATTTATTTTTTTATATGAAGGAACGTGTTGTAGCCTGTCATTGGGTAGATGGCGGTATCAGTCACGGTTAGGCTCCCCGAGAGATAAATGGTAAACACTGTTTATAGTGCCAGTAACATGAAAACACCAGCTCAGGTATCATGTAACCTACTTTATTGTGCTACTGATGGAGACAGATGTGATCGTGCAATTATTGAGGAGAGTTGTGGCTGTACTTTTTTTATTTCTCTGACCTACATATGGTGAATTTTCTGAAGGAAAAATCTGTGGGGAAATATCTAAGATGTGCCTGTTTTTTTGAAGTATAAAAACACGTTCAATTACTCTGCTTTCCACTTGAGTCATTGTACCGATATGTAGATGCAGAATTACTTGACATTTCCATTGTAGAGAGGAAGCAGGAGGTTTTAATGGTTTTCTGTGTGTAACTTTCGCTTACTTCTCCAAGATGAAGAGTTGGCCACATCTTCTGCCTGTGGAGGCGAGGCTGTCCTCTCATTGCAGGTCATTAAAATGCACCTGTTTTACCTGGCTGATGGGGCTGAGAGTGGATGTTATGGGGAAAACAGTGTAGTGTGTCTTCTTTCAACAGAGAGTCAGACAACAAATAATCCTTTAGGAAATAATGTAGTAACAACCAACCACGTAATAACAATGTAATAGTTAATTGGCAGTGTTATAACAAATTATATTATATAATATTTCACCGTAAAGGTATAATATTTAGGCAATAACTGAAGGCATTCCCCTCATGTTTGAAATTACTTTTAATTACTGATGTTTTGGACACGGTATGTCTTAACTCTGACCTTCTCTGACCTTCATGCTCAAAGATCTGCTCATAAAAACTGGAGTTTCTCTCATGCTGTAAACTGATACTGTTCTTGTCCCATGTGACGAGAAATGTTTTCTGAAGATGAGATTTGCCAGATCATAAAATAAACTCGACCAAACAACTGTGAAATTCTGCAGTTAACCAACTGGAACATGGTGAAGTGTGGCAGAAGGAGAATTGGGATGATGAAATAAAGAGATGAGAGACATGAGATTGCGTTTGTGTTTGTGTGTGTTTGTGTGTGTGTGTGTGCAGGCGTGCGCGTGCACATGTGCATCTGTGTGTCTAGGTGTGTTTTTGTGTGTGTGTGTGTGTGTGTGTATGCGCACGTGTATCCGTGTGTCTGGGTGTGTGTTTGTGTGTGTGTGGGCTTTGTGGGGTTACAGCCTCTGTATATGATCAGGGTGATAGCTAGAAGGCTTCAGGGTGATGTACAGGTGTTTGAAGCTCCACAGTACAGAGTCAGAGCAGCGAAGAGGCTGAAAGTTAAGGAGGGGTGGGCAGAGACGTGAGACGCCCCCACACCTCCACGGCGCTGAGGCTGAAAGTTAAGGAGGGGTGGGCAGAGATGTGAGACGGCCCCACACCTCCACAGCGAAGAGGCTGAAAGTTAAGGAGGGGTGGGTAGAGATGTGAGACGCCCCCCACACCTCCACAGCGAAGAGGCTGAAAGTTAAGGAGGGGTGGGTAGAGATGTGAGACGCCCCCCACACCTCCACAGCGCTGAGGCTGAAAGTTAAGGAGGGGGTGGGCAGAGATGTGAGACGCCCCCACACCTCCACGGCGCTGAGCGATGAAAGGCAGGCGGGCCGGAGCTGTGGGACACCTGATGATGAATAATTGAAGATCTGGCTGTGCGTGTTAAAAAGAGATGTGTACGCGCGCTTTCCTTCAGGGAACGCCGGCTGGTTTCAAGAGTTCCAGAAAAGGAAGAATAAAAGGAAAGAGGAGGAAAAAAAAGCATCTCTTGGAGGGCATGCGTCTCTGTCACGTGGGCCCCCCGCAGTCCCCCCCGGCTCACCGTGGGGCCCCCAGACGCCGGGGCCTCGGAAACGCGAACGCCAATCCCCAAATCTCCCAGGGATGATTTTCACCGTTTCCCAAACGGCCTCGCAATCCGCATCAAACCCCCCCCGCCGCCCCACCCTCCCTCCCCGCCCACGATCCCAATCGCGGCTCCTTTTATCTCCCATCGCCTGGAAAGCGGAGAACGCCTCCCCCTCCCGGACTCCCCACCGCTGGGGAAAACTCTCCCGGAGGCTCCCGCCTTCCTCCCGTCAGCCCCTCCCCGGTGAGCCCGGCTCCTGCGGGCTGCGGGTGGTGGTTGCGTGGGGCCGGTCCACAAAATGAGCCTCCGCGCGGGAGACGCGTTGAGCCGAGGTCTGACTCAACAGAAGACATCAATAAGTTTGAGAAGAATCGTCCCGGGGTACCTCTGGGGTCAGCACGGCGCGGTGTTAATAACACGGCTCTGTTTGTATAAAGGAAGCGCCGGTTCGAGGAACACGTCGGAGTGTTTTGAACCCGCTGCTATGAATTGTGACAAACGCAATTGAACACAAAGCAATTGTACGATGAGGGTTGAATGAAAGAGCACGCTGTGTTTTGTTATTAATTTTTTTTTTTGCTATTATGTTCAGTAGAATCCTTTTTTTTGCCCAGTGGATTTGAAGGAGTGTTATAGAGGTTTGCTGTACATTCTGCTAGGACCATATGATGCACTTTGCCATGGGTTAGGATTCTGGAAACGGGGTCAATTTACAATTGGTGACAGTGGGATGAGAGTGAAAAGAACACATCATTTTATGTGAAATGGAGATGAGGTAGGGGTTATGGAGGGATTTGTGGAAACAGCTGATACAAAAGGTGGCAGGTGACATTTTTTTATATCTGTGGGGAAAACCGACTTAGCAGGTTTAAGGTAATCGCCTCAGGGATTGTCAGAACATTTCTCTCCCGAATGTTCATGCCACCCACCCAAACTGCCCCGGTGGTGTTCAGTGGTGTACGGATACTAATAATAGTACTAACAAATGCAAAATAAGAATAATGAAGCCAATAGATGTGTACATAATAAGTTATTAGTAATTATGCATAATTAATTACAAATAACAGTTTACGCTATGCAAATGTACAACCTAATTCTTTGTTTCATTCCACATACTGTACTCATGTAGGCATGTGTGTTGTTGTACGTGCTGTAAGTGTGCATTTGGTGCTGTTTCACTCTGTGAGGAATGGTGTTCAGCCAGACTTCCTGCATCTCTCTGCTACGCTGAGCTGCTGGTCTCCATGTCAATGTATTCTTCAGAATTATTATATGGTGTTGATAAATATTATATTGTGCCCATAATAATTATTCGGTGTTCATGATTAGTATATTGTGTTCATAATTATTGTTCATGATAAAGTTCAAATAATAATTACTCTTTGAGCACGATATACAGTAATAATTATGAGCATAGTGTTATGTATATAACATGTATATTATTATGTTATATACACTCCTTGAGCATTTTTTTACATTTTTTTTACTTATTATGTCTTCTGCTGCTGCAGCCAATCCACTTAGAGGTTTGACCAGTCTGGTCCATCTCCTCTGACCTCTCTCATTAACAACGTGTTTCTACCTGCAGAACTGCTGCTTACTGGATGTTTTTTCACACCATTCTCTGCAAACTCGAGAGACTGTTGTGCATGAAAATCCCAGGAGATCAGTCCGTTTCTGAGATACTCAAACCACCCTGTCTGGCACCAACAATCATTCCATTCCACATGTCTTTCCCATTCCCCATTTGGTCTGAAGAACAGCTGAACGTCTTGACCACGTCTGCATGCTTTTATGGATTTAGTTGCTGCCACATGATTGGCTGATTAAACATTTGCATTGACATGCTGGTGTACAGGTCTACTTAATAAAGTTGTCTTAATGTATATAATTATCATATGGTGTTGAAAATCCCACGTTCCAGTTGTGTTCTTCTTCAGTGTAAAAAAATCTTTCACTCTATCAAAGGGGGTGCACAGTCTCTGGCACCAAACCATGTTTGACAGTTGTACTTAATTTGGCCTGTACTTTATTAGGTCTTGAGCGAAGTTAACTTTGCCAAGAGCAGCGGTCTGATGTGTGAGTTAGTTGCCTTGTCTCCTCAATGAGCCTGGACATTCAGTCAGAGTGCAGGCTGCCAAGTGTGGGCTGTCTAATGGGGGGGCACAAAAACTCTCTCTCTCTCTGCTAGCCTTTCATGCTTCTGCTTCTGAGTTGAGTTCTCTTGTTTTTTACCTCTCCTGTTTTCTCATATTAATCACGGTGCCGGCTGGGCTTGATTGACAGGCTTCGTTATCAGAGAATCGGAGCCGCGCTGCCTATCTGCGCTCTACCTGTCTGGGAGGAAGGCTGTCTGTGATTCCCGCTATCTTTCGGGCCTGCAGCCAGAGTCTGAAAGGAGAGGGAGCGCTGGGTACACTGGGAGCTCAAACTCTTATCTCCTCCATTTTTAAAGCATTCCATAATCAAGGAGACCCAGCATCTCGGCTAATTGCCGGAGGATAAGACACTGTGGAGCGCTTTCCTTATCCTAACTCCCCCACCACCCCCCCCCACACCCCCACAACCCCACCCCTCAGCCTGCCTCACTGTCTTTCCTGGGCTCAGGTCTGCGATAGTCTGTTCTTTTCCGTTCCGGATGGGGAGCGTCAGGACTTTTCTCCGCGCCGTTCGGCGGCGTGCGCGCGCTGACCCAGTTTAGCAGACGGAGGCTTCGCCGCGCCGCGCGCCCACGCGCCGCACGGAAACGCCGTCTCTCCCCTCCACCTGCCGAGCCCGGCGCTGAAACGCAGATCGCTGTCTCTCAGGGACTAATCCCTCACATTCAATCCTCACTAACAACTGCGAGACACACACGGGGGGGGGGGGGGGAGTACAGAGAGAGAGTACAGTTCTGATCTGAGAGAGACTCCCTTATCGCCAACATCAGTGGCCAGCTTATTACAGAGCATGCCGGTAGCGCTGAATGAGATTAACCCGCTTTTCACAGATGCCAGGTGAAGATGTGGATTCCATATAACAGGATTTGCAGTTTAGCGTTTTTCGAAAGCTGAAGGCTCATTTTTCTTTTCTTTCCTCCTGCTTTTTTTTTTGTTGTTTGCCTTGCGTTTCGTCGCAGCGAGTCTGAGTCTTGAGCAGCGGGGTGCGGAAAACGTGAACCAGCTCATTAGACCGGATTCCTCCGCTGTCTTTGTTGTGCGCGTGTGTGACACGCAGTGTCGATAATTAGCTGGGATATATCCACAGTCTTAATAACCTAAGTCTTAATTACATGTTGGGCAAGAAATAAGAACTTGCCTTTGGGCGATGCGCAAACTCCACTCCAGAATATCATCCAAGCATTATCTAGGCTTTGTTCCCCTGTCTGGGCGATATTGGGGATAGTTAACAGCGGCTCAGTTAAACATTCAGGGTCTGATGAGATTTATCTGTGTCAGGATGTTCTCCCTTGCAGATAATCACTTCTAGAGGAGAGAGATGATGTTTTGGCCTCCTTGAATTGAGGGACATTGTGGTAATTACCCCTCCGGAAAAGGTACACTCAGAAGTCCCCTCCTACACACCAGGCTCTAATCGTGAGATAAAAAGAGAGGTTGTTCCTCTGAAAGTAATAAGACTGTTTGCTCACATTGCACACTTCAACACACTCTGTAATTTGCTGCTCTCGTTGCAGGTGAAAGGATGGATTTTCCCCCCATGTAACTATGAAAGGGCAAGCCACATTAATATTTTACCTGTTTTCTTGCTTATCGAAGGACATTTTTAATTCTTTACATAGCTGTGCTCTGAAGAACACCCACCCCCCTGCCCCCACCTCCTCCCCCCTCCCCCTTTTCCCTCTGGTTATATAAACACACACACACACACACAATCACACACACACACACACGCACGTATGAACATGAATGCACACACACACACACATTCACATAAACATGCATACACACATAAAAAACATATGAACATGAATAGACGCACATACATGTACACATGAACACAGAAGACAAACGCAAACACACATGCACACACACAAACATGAATACAAGCACACGCATAATCTTGCATGCATAAACATGAATACATGCACACACACACGCGCGCACATATATATACATTACACACATGCAAATGCCCACTTGCCCCAAATTCCCACCTCCTCCTCGGGGTTCTAATTAAGGTGTAAAAGAGATGAGGTACGCTCCCAAATCAGAGTCTTTGCTGTGTCTGCGTCTCCGGTGAAAAAAATGCTGACAGCACCTTACTTATTCATCTACATACGATACAGCCTCAGCCTTGATGTCACATTACAGCCTTTCACCCTCACCAAAGTATTCTTTTACCTTTTAGCCACCACACATGGTGGAATATGAATGTTTAATATTAATGTCAACATTGTTCGACAGCATGCCCTATATATTCATCACTCGTTTGTTGTGTGCGAGAGAGAGCGGCCGTTGGCTATTCTGAAGGTCCGTCTCATTACGGAATTCCACTGTTTTCCTCCTGTAGGCCTGCCCTATATTCTCATTTAAAATCTAAGAAAATATTTTCACAGTAGTTTTCCTGCTCTTAACTCCCTGAATGAGCACGCCCTCCCCATGACCGAATAATATTTCTTGGAGGCAAGATAGCTAAGAAATAATGAAAGATTCTGTTATGCTACATTGCTTTTTATCTGTTTTGCAGTTTTAAAGAAAACGGCGAAGGACTCTCCTATAAGTGGATGAATGTAAATTGACGAATAAGGACAGTTGCCATTACCGGGGATTATATCTCTCATTTCGCCAGAGGTGTGACACTGCATTATGTGCCATGTGTAATATTAGAAAAGTGCCATGTTCTGAAGGTTAGCAGTTAAAGCATAACTAATATTTTGTAAAACATGAATCAGGGATTTATTTTTTATTTTTTATTTTTTTTGTATATTATTATCTTTACATTATAACAATTTATAGAAGCTGAAGATGTCACTCAGTGAGCAAACACACTTCTTATTTCCTTTCTACACCTCCAGAGCTCATCTTCCATCAACCTTGCTTTAGCTTTTTTTTGGCCTGTAATGTTCAGAGGCAGTAAAACACTATATTTGTTCATTAGCAGTGTTGTAGCATAGCGTGTAAATGCCTGTGAAGCCTATTGCTGATACGAGTCAGGGAGAGCAGGGAAGAAGAAGAAGGAAAAAATAATTACCACTTTAATTAAGTGAGTCATGGTGCAGTGCTACATGAGCATCAGATAAAGGAATAAGGAACACGATATGCTTGTATGCACAGAGCTTTCCAATAACTCAAATCAAGAAGGACAGCTGTAACGGAGCCGCTCCCGTTCATCCTCGGAGTACTTCAGTTTCGTGCCTCGCGGAAAGCGCACAACTCCGCGTGTAATTTGTAATTAGTGATTTAATTGCACATCCGAGCGGTTCCTTGTCCTATGGATATATTCCCCCTTTTTTTTCTTCAAATATGCAGTTGTGTTCGTGTCTGAACAAGTTACAATATGAACAAATGAACGTGCCTCTCTTTCTCCCTCTTATATAAACTACACTGATTCAGTGGTTAACCAATTATTAATATTATCTCCATGTGGCTTCGAACACACGGTGACTGCAGTTTGAGAGCGCGGTGTGTTTTGGCGTGCGCTGCCTTTCCAGTGTTACTCAATGATCGATGACGCACGGTGTTATGAAAAACATCAAAGATCCGGCGTAATGAAGACGCTGCTCTGTGTTCGGATGTGAGGATTCTCCTCCCACAGCGTCTGCTCGTGACACGAGGATGTTCGGCAACGATGAAGTCACAGGTCTGAGCCCGCCTCAGTGATGACGTCACTGCGTCTCCACTCTGCTTTAAAAGTGTTAAACTCCGCGTCCTCACACCGTGTGTGCGCCGACGACGGGACGTTGCTGCCGCGGCGTCAGACTCAACAAACCGCAGTCACTCCGCGAGGCTTTGATGCGCGGCAGTTATGGAGCGAGTCGGTTATTTTGAATTATTAATCGGCACCATTCCGTGTCGATTTATTATTCCATTTCCTGCATTTAAATCATAGATTGCGAAACTCCCTTTCAGAAGGACCCTGTTCTTTCTGTCTCTGTACAGCGGGCGCTGAGCTCAGCTGTGCTCTCTTGTGTTGTTGTTGTTGTTGTTGTTGAAGTAGGACTGGCAGCGCAGGTCCTCAGACACTCACCGAGAGAGCGTCTGGAGCCAATGCAGGGTGTCCAGCAGCCTGTCCCCGTTCTCTTTCTCTTTACATCCCTACGAGAGACCCAGAGACTGCATATAGAACATGCCAGCCTTTTCTGCTTCACATTGTTATCATTGTTTCTGGTCCAGCTAGCCTGCTCTATCCCGTCCCTATAGAACCGCTGCTGTACGGCAGGGCTTGTTTGGTTGCTTCTTCCATCATGTGAGCGTTACAGATGTAGTTAGCCATTAGCCCAGTATTGATTTAACTGTATGTGCTCCTTCCTTCCCCCAAAAACCCATTACTAGCTCCCCAAGCTTTGTCTGGAATCAGCATTTGAACTAAACTTCAGAAATGCATGCAAATCAGTTTTTTTTATTTTATTTTTATAACAAATGCAGTTTGGTCATGTCAGCTGTTGCCAAAATGAACTCCCTAAACTGTGTTGGTAAAAAAAATAAAAAAATAAAATCAACACTTACATTTACTTGTAAAGTAAGACTTGTGGGCAAATATTGATTGAATGCAGACCTTAGTTTCCAGGAGGTCAGTGATGGGCCGTCCTCTGGCAGTCTGTACAGCTGCTGTCTGATCTCTCCTGGGAGACACTGCTTCAACCAACAACCACCTTTTTATTTCCTTGGCTTGACCATGTTTTAATGTTTTTCTTTCTCCCTAAACAAAAAACCATCTTCAACAATAGTACACAAAAAAAATGGTTTTTCGGGATTCTGTGTAAAAATATCTTATCATAAGCTTTTTAAAAATTCATATTAAATCTTCTGTAAACACCATATCCCAGTTGTGTATACTGTGCAGTATATGTGAACAGATAATTATTCATAGATCCACATTTTCCACATGCTATTTAAGACGCATGGTCATTAATGTCCCATGTGGTTATACCCATTTCTTACGGTTAGAGCTGTACTCAACCATGTATAAATATAATCATTGTTTTTTAATGCAGTATTGTGCTGAACTGTGGTTTGGCGTAGTGACTTCCTGTCACTATTCTGGCTCATACCTAGATTCTGTGTCTCGCTACACTGCCACACCTGATCTTCACAGCAATTTCTGGTACTCAGTGTTAAATATCATGGTTCTAATGGGAACATTGATATTGTTAAACATACTCTGTCAGTGTTGATTTTACACTGAATACAACGTGTTGTACTGCATGATATACAGATGGCTATTCCAAGATTACTACTGAAGACCACATTACCTTCTGGCATCTGTCCAGGTGAATATGTGTTTTTTTGTGGCTGTGAGTAGCTCATAGAGCCCACCGCGTGTATGTGTGTTTTTTTGTGGCTGTGAGTAGCTTATTAAGCCCACCGCGTGTATGTGTGTTTTCTTGTGGCTGTGAGTAGCTGATTGAGCCCCTCGGGGGAATATGTGAATGTGGCCCCAGCCCAGCAGGGACGGCTGCAGGCTCCTGTGAAGGTAAATGAGAAACGCCCGCAGGTGTTCCCACGCGGGACCTTCTCTAAACCCAGCGTAGCGTCTCCCTCTCCCTCGGTCTGAGTGGCAACCTTTCTCCTGAGCGTTTATTGTGCTTATGCCTCTTCCCAGAGTCCTTAGCAAGGTAACTGGGAGGAATCGGAGGATGGGAAAGTATGCGTACGAGCTGCTGACTCTCTCGGTGATGATAATATTATCATATTCATGGTTTGGTAACAAGCTATGTTTTTATTTTGCCCTGATGAAGCCTGTATTTTCCGTTTAAACTGTTCATAAAGTGGTTTAAGTACTAGCAGTGCTTCCCATCTTGGGCCTGGTCCTGCAGCCTGTGCCTATGACACCTCACTGCTGCCTTAGTGTGGACTCTGTTCTCCATCATGGTGGATAATCATGTTTCCCAGGGGCTCAGAGGCCAGAGACTGCTCCCTCTCTTCCTGAGAGAGAGAAAGAGAGAAGGCGGGAGAGGGAGAGACAGGGGCCAGGCCAGAGAGACTAAAAGAAATCAGGGGAAATGCAATAACCACAGAGAATAACTACAGAGAAGAAACATCAATTAATTAAAAACAACAACAACAAAGAACTAAATATTTCTGTGAGGCAGTTCTACTGAGGCGGCAGACATGTTTATGAAGTTTGGTTGTCACGCTGTGTGTGATCCAAAGTGTAATAAATTGTTTTGACGGTTATTATTCCTGCATAATGGTTACCATTCATCACCCCAAACAAGCGGAAGATTAGCTGTTGGAACTTCTTCTCTAAAGTCTGTCTGAATGGAAGCTTTCAAAGGCTTTGGGGGAGGAGGGGGGGGGGGGGGGGGGGTTGTTCAGCAATACAACAAAAAAATAAATAACAGGTGGCGAGGATGGAAAATGGAGTTCCGTCCTGCGTCTGAAAGTTTGTCTTTGATTGGACGATATATCACATGGGAGGACTGTGTCAAAGCAGCACCTAGTTCCATTTTCTCTCTGCCAAGTGAAACTGCACCTTGTGAACAATTAGATACAGACTGCTACTAGTGGCAATGTTCCTTTGGCGGCTGCGTGCTGTATAGTCTGAAAGTAATGGTACTTGGTCATATACACACGCACACACACACACACACACACACACAAATACACACACACGCACGCCCACCGGTCCTCAGATCGTCACATGGCTCGGATGAAGCCACTCTGTCCGCTCTTATTATCTTCAAGCAAAAATAATTGAATGAGGAATGCTCCAGAAAACTTTAGATTAAACTGCTTAATTATGCATACTTCTCACATTAATTTTTTATGATTGGGGAGCTATAACGGCTTCAATTATTCATGGCTGCAAAATGTAGAAAACGTAAATGTGAAAAGGAATGAGCCGGAATGCGATGAATAAAGACCAAAAACAACACAGGCGCAGAAAAACAAACGGCGGAGGGTGTGGGTGGGGCCGGCCGCGGAGGCCGTGTTTTCTGCGCGGTGATGAACGGTGTTTTCGGACGGCCCCGCCCTCCGCTCGGCGTGTGTTCGCGCGCTGTCATTACTGGCGGGACGGCGCGCCAGGCCAGGCCTGTTTTCCCAGCGTAATTACATTATGAAAAGTTAATGTGGAGGAGAGGAAGCCGTCCTGGGGAACAGAATGGGCTAAATGACGTGGAAGGGATCTCTGAACGCGCGGGCCGCTGGGATCCCTCGATGGCGGGGGGTCAGCTCAGCGGGGAGGGGTCCGCTCGGGCGGGGAGCGGAGCTTTGGGCTGAGGGGCGCCGGGGTGGGGTCAGTTTGCGAATCTCAGATTAGAACCACTGCTGTCCAACTGGGAACTGTAAAAGTAGGCCGCAGCCTTTGGGTAAATGCATCGACGACGTGAAAGAGAAACGACGCTCCAGAAACAACTACTGCGTACCTGTGGTTTTGAGGGCACAGTGTTGAGTTCATGTTGTGTATAGGGCTTGTTGGTTCTGTTTTGAGTAGCATTTAGAAAGCTAGTTGACTTGCAGGAAATCATGAAGAGGATACTTGTCTTAAATGGATTGTGAAACTAATGAATAGCAGGAAACAAAATATAAGTTAGCTCACGTTTGTTAGCCAGAAAAGGAACTCGGACCATGGGCACAAATCAAAGGCAATCAGTTTACAGTGTATATTTATTGACATAATAAGTACAGCAAACCTTCATGCGTTCAGCTATTGATGATCAGATTTATGGCTGATAGCTGTTTCCCTACCCTGCAGCCATAACATACTTATACTACATTAAAGTTTATGGAGGAGGTATAGCTCAGCTTATTCGACACAGAAAGCCCCATAGCAGGTCCCGCCTCGCTGCGTTTGACATGGTGAAATGATACAGGCTCCTGGGTTATCCACTGAGGAGTAGCGGAGCTTGTCACTGAGGCTGGCAGGCGTCTGGCCTGTGCTGTGGATGTATGACGGTTGTGTGAAGACATAGAGACAGGTCCGGGGCGATGGCGTGGTCTCCTGGGGTTGATCACGCGGAAGAAAAGACTTTGGCAGGAGCCGGGGTCTGCCTGGGCTCTCTGGTCCACTGCACGTACACACACACACACACACACACACATGCATGTACATGCACACACACACACATACACACACTCATGTACATGCACACACACACATACACATACACATACACACCCACACAAACGCACATATACAGGCACACACAGTCTCCCTCACACACACACACACTCTCTCTCTCTCTCACACACACACATACACACCCAAACACAAATGCACACATACACACACAGGCACACTCTCTCACACGCACATGCACACACACACATGCGCACTCATGCACACACACATACGGGCACTCATGCGCATACACACACACACACGCACATACACACACACACCCTCACACACACATGCGCACACACTCATACAAATGCACACATACACGCACACTCTCACTCTCTCTCTCACACACACACACACACCCACCCACACCCACACCCACATACAAACGCACACATACACACACATACACACACAAGGTGACCTGTGGGTCCCAGGAGGGTCCTGGCCTGTCATCTAACAGGGCCTAACAATAGCACCGGAGCAGATGCCTGGGTTCCCACGCCAAGTGGCCGGACGGGCCAGAGCAGATTTGGATAAGACTGTTCGTCGCCCAAGGAGGGACCGCTGGGCCCAGTCTGTCAGAGGGAGAGGTGCAGTATGTTTTTAGGCAAAGCAACAAAGCAGCTAAAACAATCAGTATCACTACAGGTCCAGGAACAGCTTGCAGGGAAGTGGGCATGAAAGAAGAGAGCCTCCGTCGATCCTGGATCCCCACCAAGCCTAATCTCTTACCCCAGCCCCACAGGGCCCAGTGGGGGAGCCCTGACAGAGCCCGCTCCTGAGGGACCGCAGAGAGATAAGTCCTGAAACACCAGGGACGGGCAGGGAGAGGGACGGGAGAGGGAGAAGGAGAGAGGGAGAGAGGTAGGAAGAGAGATGGAGAGAGAGAGGGAGAGAGAGGGAGAGAGGGAGAGGGAGGGAGAGGGCTCTGCTTAGAGAAAGTGCATCATTGAATGTTAGTTCTTAGGAGAGCTGTAAGGCTACATCAGCTAACCATAACAGCAAATTTCTATATTTAAAAAAAACATCTCGTTCCATCCTTTCAGCCCCTGTCCTCATTGTCTGTGATTTTTGACATTTTATTTCAAAGTCTCTGTCATCAAATTCACAGGGGGCCTAGCAGTCATAGAAGCAGGGTTGGAATTAAATGCCCAATAACAACCCCCCACCCCCTCCCTCCCGTCCTCCCAGCGTTAACCCCCCCACCCGGGGAAGGGTGTGGCAGGAGAGTGTCAGGGGTGGGGGGCGAGGAGAGGAGTCTTCCAGGAGAGCTCCCCTTGAAACGGGTGCTGATGCCGGCAGGGTCGTGATTAGCCCGGGGTAATTCGAGGAGGAGGAAGGTGCTGGTCTCCTGACCTCGCTGTAGCGGCCCAACAGCACAGGACAGGCCTGTAATGGGCCTGAGTGTGGAGGAGAGGGTGCTTATCGGGCCTAATTTAAGAGCCGAGTGTTCGGATGGGATTGGGGTGCTGAAGGGGGGCAACAGAGGGCAAGAGTAATTAGGCAGAAGGGCCCTCCTGAGTGGAGAGATGGATCTCAGCCAATCATGGAGAGACCAAGAGAGAGAGTGAGTATGTGTGTATATGAGAGAGAGAGAGAGAGAGAGAGAATGTGTGAGAGAGTGAGTATGTGTGTGTATGAGAGAGAGTGAGAAAGAGAATGTGTATGACAGAGAGTATGTGTATGTATGAGAGAAAGAGAGTGAGTATGTGTGTGTATAAGAGAAAGAGAGGGAGAGAGAGAGATGAGGAGAAAGAAAAACATCAATTAAACAACAACAAAGAACTCTAAATATTTGTGTGAGTTCTACTGAGGCAGCAGACATGTTTATGAGGTTTTGTTGTCACACTGTGAGTGATCCAAAGTGTAATGCATAGTTTTGAATGATGTTATCCCTGCCTAATGGAGCGAGCAAGTTCCCACCCAGTGACATCACCAGCTGGGAGGGTGAGGCAGGGGACGGGGGTGGGGGTGGCGTGAGTTTTTGGTGGTTTCAGGATTAAAGGGTTTAATTAAGTAACCTTGCGAATGAAGGCAGATCAAGCTGGCTTAATTTCATGGGACGTATGAAACAATACGATAAAAGAACCCTTGGAAAAAATTATTATAATTATTTTTTAAGCAAAGAGAGACCAATTGTCCTTTAAGACGTGAGCCAACATGAGACCATACACTGATAGACACGATACGCACGTGTACACAAGACACTGCGTGAACATATATAATCTGGATGTTATTTTCAGTTCGAGTTCAAACTCCCGCTCATTAGGCAGTGTGGCACGACATGCACCCTCATCCCACGGCGAATCCCCTCCTCGTAGAGTTCAGATCGCACGCTTCGTCCCCCGCCCGGGTCGCATCTGGGTGGACATTAGATTTAATGAAACGCAAATGTCTCTGTCTCGCAGGGTCTGAAACGATGCGGCTCAAATGAACCTGCCTCTCAGTTAAATGTTTTCACACTTCACACTTCATTATGGACTGGTTATGAGGCGCGGCGGGAGCCGCGGTCGCGGTGGGGACTGCCGGCTTATGAATGTGAAATGGTCCACACTTCACTGGGGAAGCCATGCTGGCTCAAGGAGGAATGGGGACAGGAATCATTAAAGATGGGCAAAGGCTCTTCCTGGTGCCGAATATGGCATACTAATGCTTAAGGAACATGAGACTAACATCCCATTTAAGATGGATGGTATCATGTTGCATTGTGGGATAGCAGCACTAGCGATGCTTTCTCTGAAGAGTCGCGTTACATTGTATTTTGCAGAAGCTTTTATCCACAGCAGGTTGAAATGTAAGTGAACACAAGTGGATTTACCTGATGTCTGTCCTGGCTAATAACACTCCCAGCCCAGTGAGTGTATACATGTATGCAATACCATAACCATGAACCAAGATTTAAATCCATAACACATGCAGTTTACAGCCGTAACAATGAACATAACGACACCATAACCTGAATTTATACAGATACGGTGCTATGGAGTAGTTATGGAGACCGGATGTGGTCTGGAGAGGTGAACTTTCAGTCCTTAGGATTCATCCAGTCATCCATTATCTAACCCACTTATTCTTGGTCAGGGTCGCTAGGGGCTGGAGCCTATCCCAGCATGCATTGGGTGAGATGGAGGCATATACCTAGGAAAGGTAGCCAATCCATTGCAGAGCACACACATCATTCGCACACTGTATCTACAGGCAAATTTACCTCTCCAATTAGCTCACGCACCATTCACTCACACACTTATACCTGCGGGCAATTTCGAGTCTAACCTGTTTTTGGACTGTCGGAGGAAGCCACATGGGCACCATGAGAACATTGTAAACTCCACACAGTCAGGCACTGGCTGCCATTCGGACCTGGGACCTTCCTGGTGCTATCCATTTCTGTCCACCAGTACTTTAGGGGTCCAGACAGAATTCTGTGTATGAATAATGAATGTCAAAATTTGTTTCAGATTTTTTTTTCTCCCAATTGTACCATTTTTATTTAAATCATACATGTGTATTGAGGGAACACTGCTACAAACTGCCTTCATCAAGCCGCATCGCCCCGAGACCCGGACCGTGATTCTGGGCCAATAAGGGGCGCTCATATGCAGCAAATCTCCCCGCCGAGTCCCTCCCCCCTCCCCCGGAGCGTCAGCCCAATTAAGCCTCTCCCTCATGCGCCGGCCGTACTCGGACCTGGCGGGACCGGGGAGCGAACCCCGTTCTCCGTGTGCGGTGAAAATCCCACGCCTTCGCTGTGCTCCACTGTGGCGCTATCTGTAATCATTTCAGATCCTTTAATGTTTTAGATCATTTCTGTAGGGCAGGATGGTGCAGACAAAAAAAATGAAGAAAATAAGTCGGTTTTTGTGTGTTGCTGAACGAGAAGGCTTGGATCTGTCAGTCGTGCAGAGTGATTATTTCTCGAAGGCTGCGCCGGTGATATCGGTAGCAATTCTGACGCCTTGTCAAGATGTTCAATTTAACACTTGACAATAATTGGTTTTCAGAGGCACAGAAAAGAGAGTGTAATTGTACGTGCCTATATTAAATGTTGAAGCGTTGTGTAATTAGCGTCCATGTCGTTTGGAGGGGTTCTGATGAAAGTTTTTATTAGCGGGACATCAGAAAACACCCTCAATGGTGTAAAAAGCTTTTGCGAGTTCTTTACTGACCGCGCGTTTCAGCATGTATCAAATACTCAAACGAACCCAGCACAAAAAAGTCCTGGCTGTGTTAAACCACCAGCCCCAGCTGAGTAAAACTGAAAGCTCTTTCACTAACATTTCCCTATGAGCCATTACTCTTCCTCAAGGTCCGGACAGGGACAGGGTGTGTGCAAATTAGGGGTGAAGTCCATCAAAGTGGCCCAGATAAGCGTGTGCTGTAGGATGTTCACCTTTCCTTGGCAAAGACTAATTAGATGCTCCTGGATATAACGCATTAAACAGCACTCCTCTCTCTCCCAATTAAATGTCATGTGCAATTACTCTGAGTGGAGTGAGTCGCCGTCTTTGCAGAGCTATCCGTTTCCTTCTATCTCTCCATCTTCCACCTCCCTGTCTCTTCCCTCTATCTCTTCTGCCATCTTTTTTCTCCTTCAGGGGCTTGTTTGTAGATGGAGTAATTGTTTGGAAACCAAGAAATGGACAACATGCTCCCAGGTTACCTTGGAAGATCATGTTTGATCATTGCTACAGTGCAGAGTTCTTTGGGGATCTGCAGACCCATAACCATGGAATTCTAATAGATATCTACCTTCTGTGTAACCGATGCTATACGAGTCAGGTGACCTTGTGAAGAAAGTGAAAATCTTTGGGATGGCTCGTCATGCTGAAAGGCTGGCGTTTGTTATAGTGAAGCCCTGCAGTCTGGTGTGAAATCTGGAGTGTGTCAATACTGTCTGTACCTGGCAGCTGTGTGTGCCTGTAGGGTTGCTCTCATTTCACACAAACAACTTCTCTTGTCAATCAGAGACCTGCCCACTGAACAAGAACAGCATGCTGATGCAGTGACTGCAGACTAATACGGACACAAGTGTGGTTCACAGTGTTAATTATTGTAACATATTTCATCTCCGTTCAGCTTGCCTAAGGCAAAACTGAGCAAACTGCTACTTGTAACGTCATACCTGTGACATAAGTACGGAAGAAAGAAAAAAAGATTTAAGCTACTCAGAGCTGATGCCGAGTCTTTGGGCCCATGACTGCTAGGGGCCGTTAATATATACAGTAACTTAGAAGTATTAAGTATCTCAACCTACAAAAGGTGTTTTTTTCATATCTGATGTATTTTGAGAATTTTATTACCATATAAAAGAAAAAGAAGATATTAAAACTTAAGCAGTAATCCAGCAAGAAGTAGAGGAGTTGTGTAAGCCTACCTGATACAGTAACTTAAAAATAAATCAAACTGTGGCCTGTATTTCTACACAGTAGGCAATCTGAAAATAGTCTCTCTATTTATATCTGACCTAAACCTGAAAACAGCTTATCAGACATTTTGATGTTAGTACTCTACTTTATGAAACTATTATTCTTCGTAGTTAGTTTGTGCTTTAAAACTTTAAATTTCAGCGAGATGCTGAAAATGAATGGGTGTGAATTGGGAACCTGACGACCAGGAAGAATGGTGATGTTGTTATTGGTCAACAGCTTTCAGGCTATGCAAATACAACTGGGTAAGCTGAAAGGAAAATACCCATAGTGCTACAAGCCAACAAAAAAAAAAGAGGATCAAATAGCCTAGTCTACAGCCAGCATAAATAGACGATATGATACTCCTTAGCAGTGAACTTCACAAGGCCTGGCCCGTAATAAGAGACAGTAAGAAAGTGATATTCCTCTCGCTGCACCACGGGCGATGAAAATGGGCTACTGGAAAATGTATGTGTTGTACTTTAAGCTTTAACATTGCCCCAAAGTCACCCCAAGCTCTTTACACCAGTTTGCAGCTGTGCAGTGTGCCTTTGTGCACTTACCACTTTTTTGGTTTGTTAACCTGCAGTGTTTACATGACATAATGACATAATTAACAGAGCTTGTCTGACAGTCTGGCCTGTCCTTAGATCATAATGAAATGAGACGGCTGTTCATTCAGTGTATTATTTAATCAAAAAGGCCAAACTCATTCCCGGCAATGACCCTTACACACCCTGTTTATGTCTCAATTAATCCCGTCCCTCCGGAAAATGTAGTAGAGAAGCATTCAAAAACAGGGCAAAGCTGGAAAAAAACTGTGAATCTGACCCTTCCCGACTGCGTTCATTAGTCAGGCATGGCAATGTCAGGGAATGTGAATACGCTGTCATGAAAGTGCTTTTCATCTTTAAAAAATAAATAAATAAAAATAACGCTCTTTATTCCCTGACATTATTGTTGGAAAGTGTTTCAAAGAGTGGAGACGTAGCTCTCCGCCCTCGTGCCTGATTCCCTAGGAGGTTGCTCCATTTTCATCAATGTCTTCTTTGCATCAGATCTGACTTGAGTTTCTGCTGAAATAACCAGTGTTCTGCTGTGTTTGTTTGAGTCGGTCAGCTCCCTGTGCAGACAGTACGCGCTGGCGTAGAGACGCCCTCCTCACTTGGGGCTGTGGTGATTCGGTTGGGTAAAGTGGTTAAGAAAACCCTGCAATGACAAGCCCCTGATGGTGGACGGTAAAAAAGCCTGTACTCTTCCAGCGTTCTGTGAGGAACCATATTTAATGCCTAAGTCTGGTAAACTTATAGACTCCCAGGCCACGGAATGGTGTGGTGTGCTAATGGGGTAGCACAGGGCTGCCTAGCCAGGTTCCTGGAGATCTGGTGCGGAGAGGAGGGTGGGTGGATATTTGGACAATAGATGCAATCCACAAGAGTGGACACGCCCACAAAAACGCTACAATCTCTCCAAACTCAACCACCGGGGGGGAGTTTGGCAGAGTTTCCTGAGGAAATGAAGATGTTGGTTAGAAGTCTTTCAATGAGTGCAAAATGTAGTGATATATTAAAATCATATCGATTTTCTAAATACCCGAAGGCTGCCGTATGGCTTGCCACACAGAAAACTGGTTTAAAACCGGGATTTGCACTTTTCATTTAATTGCTAAGAAGCCTGTGGCTAACAACATACCATTTCCCTAGAAAATGAAGTCATTAACACCACTTCTACAATGTGAAACTGAAAGATTATGATGAACTAGGTCATGTGGTTAGTTACTAGTCTACTTTTCATGGTTACAGATCATAAATGTAGTTGACGTGAGATTTAATAAGACAGAAAAGTGTCAGGGAGTGATACCCTCAGGAGGTTGAGTAGGATTGTTTGCCTGCTCTGTAACTGCGTAAAGACAGCACTCAAGTCCTGTCCGGTCAATTTTTTGCCAAAACACCTCTGCTGGTTTTTAAATATAACAATTGAATGCACTTTGCTGACATTATTATTTATCAAAGTATTAAAATAACAAAGATCTATGGTTTGTTTTCCCCCACGGAAGGCTCCGCCTACAAGACTATGACGCATTGCCGCCTGGATCTACGGCATTAGCCCGCCCCCCCCCCCCCCCCCCCCAGCAGTGAGAGTGAGACAGACAAAGAGTAATAAGAACACACACACGCACAGCCGCATCAACAGCACTGCCTCTCTGCCGTCCCAATACACCAGCTGCATCTTCAGTCAGCCATTTTGTTTTTTAAACATGCCCACACTGCCTAATGTCCAGTGAAATGAGAATTCCATAAACGGGTTTTTGGTGGCAATAAGCATCCATATGAAGAATAATGAGGTTTCTGGCCCTGTGCCTCTCCCGCCTGGCCCTGTGAGAGTTCTCTGTCGCAGCACTGTTTGCCCAAAAATGAAATTCGCTCCCCTTTCCTTTTTTGGAGCAAGCCACTCCAAAAAAACAAACAACATAAAGTAATTTAATACATTTATAACCAGATGCCGTCACAAAGTTTCTTTCTTTTCATTGCGTTTCTTTCTTGCTGTGAAGCGGAGCCTGAGCCTCGCTGCAGACCGGCTCCTCTCCAGCACGCGGACGTGCCCGGCCTGACCTCGCTGACAGACGTGTTTGAGGCGAAGCCGTGCAAAGTGCACCGACACAAAACTGGAACAGATGTTTTCTTTTTTCTCCCTTGCAGTTTTCAAAAGCTGATCCCCCAGACCTTTTTGTTTTTCAGAATGCCGTGCCTCTTGATTCTCCTCCTGACTGCCGGGATTAAGCCTTCCCCCTGGTCTCCTGGACCTGTTAGACGAAAGCTGAGGGTTCTTTTGAAAGGGGGGGGGGGGTGGTGTGGTTGGTACGGTAGAGGTGTAGAGTGTATTTTTAAGGCATAATCTAGCTCCTGCCTGAGAGAGAAGGCTGGTTTTGTGCAGCTAATTTATTCTCAGTCCTCTGCCTGAAACTGTCCAGATTAATGGGCCGGCAACTGAACACGAGCAGAAAATGTAGCAGTCGAGAGTGAATTCTGGAGAAAAGAAAATGGGACTGAAGGAGAGAAAAAGAGCCCTCCAGACCCATCCAATATCCCCTTTTCATTTCCTAAAGTCCTTATTTATTGTGCATGCCATGGTCCAGCCAGTCTGCCCACTGTTTGAGGGATGGAATGGGTGGGTGATTTCCAGGGTAGCAGCATGAGAGGAACATCATCCTAGATGTCTAGTTGTACTGTAATATCTCTCTCTCAAACACACACACACACACAGGTTCAGGTAGAGCTTTGTGGCTGTTGCCTTGAGGATCCTCAATTTGAGGGCTGGGAGTCTGTGCTCCCCAGAGTATTCTCATAGAGGGCCTAGCCCCAGGGACCTGAACCTCCACCAGGTCCCCCCAGGACCTGAACCTCCACGTTCAGGAGGCTTGGATGTGCGACTCCTTTAAGTGAGCCTCAAATTAAAATTAAAATGGTGTTGTTAACAGGTTTATTGTGATTTAACGGCTTTTTCAGATCCAAACATTCAAACGTCTTTTCAAACTAATTACTTTCCCTTTCAACGCTTCTGTATTGTAGGTTGCAGAATGCACCTCTTGGGCCAGTTGGAGTTGCTTTTAAAGGCTCCACTAAAAGAACAGAATTTTCAGGTGGTATACTGGTGGATATTAATCATGGTAGATGTAGTCCAGAATTTAGGCCAGCTATACGTATGTGGATGTCAGGATATGTGGCTTCCTTATGTATCAGGGCACCAAGGTTTGGCTGCCTGCTCTGGTACATAAGGACTCATATTCTTCAAAAACCCTAACTTGCCAGGATTCATTTGTAGGAACTCAGCCTGCAATGTAGCAGATGGACAAAATGGAACCTATATTTATCTAAATTTGAAAATGAGTGATTGTATGAATCTAAATTAAATGTACAGCTGTTTAGCTCAACAGCTATCAAAATATTCAGCCTCTCTGAAAATACGTGGCAAGCAATAAGCCTCTTGCTCCAGCCCGTATTATTCAGAAGAGCTTCTAAAAAGTCTGTAATTTTCCATCTAGCTGCAAACTGTAGTTCTGGGCTTCTGTGAACGTACAGGATATCTGGGAGCCTGTTGCAGGCATATTGATAATTCAGTAAGTGAGGGTGAGCACCTCCCCTTTGTGATTTAGAAAGGATTTTGGTACATTCAGTGCAGTACTGGATCTTGGCTCTCAGGTCAGAGATAGATAAAGGCAAGAGCAGTGATTTAGGCTCGGGCTTGTGTGGGTGAAGCCCTGGACAGGTTCTAGCATCACCTTCTTATCTCTCATCTCCACCCCCAACGCACCCCCCCACCCCCACACGAACACGAACACGGTCAGTTTTCCAATATCCTTCTGATCTCGAAATCTCTCTCCCCACACAGCAACCCCCACCCTCACCCCACCCACTGGCCCCCTTTTCCCCATTAATAAACTGCACTGTAGGGGGGAATCTTCTCTTCACCAGTTTAAATTCTAAACAAATCTGCCTGGTCCCCCCCCACCACCGTGCTCCATGCAGATGAAATAAACTGTTTTTCCTTCTCTCTTTCCGTACTTCTCTAGCCTGAGGCCTGCCTCTCTCCATCTCTCACCACACCCATTTCCTCTCTCTGCGCTCCGGTGCTGTTCTCCGTGTTCCCAGGGCAGGTCATCTTGATTTGACCTTTGCCAATTTCCTGCCACTGACCCAGCGAAGTGTAGGATACCGAACACGCTCTATCTCTGGTCCCGCTTCGGCAAAACCAACGGCGCCCCCCACCCCACCCCCCACCCCCCCCGCTCTGAACCGAGGGACCAAAGAGAGAGTCTGCCTGGCTTTTATGGTGAGGAAATTGAGATGGATGAACACAGGAAGATGAAGAAAAATATGATGAGAGAGACAAAGACAGAGAATGACACAGCCCTCCCTGCCTTATTATTGAAGTCTACCACCTGTGAAACTGTTTGGATATAATTGCCTTCTTTCCTTGAAAGCTTTATTTTTATCCATAAAACCAGCATATCAGTAATGTCATTTCATTTTTATTTTTTTTATTTTCCCAAATTAACATGTTATAAGGACACCCATTGTTAATGGGATTATGAAACATGTAGGGAATTAAGTCTTTAATGAAGTTAGGAACAACTATTGCTAATTATGAAAGTATAAATATTAATACTAAATGTGACACTGATTTATTTCCCAATTACTGGAACTTGGCAGAAAAAGCGGTGTTAACATGACTCAGAAAACTAAGGAAAACTGCACTTGTTTGGTCATTAAGTGTGACACAAATTTGAGACGCCTCAAGTTTTATCTTTCATCTAAATCCATGCATTTAATCAGAAAGGGTTTTTAATGGTGTCGCTCTGACATGCACTAATTCATTACTGTACCCTCCACGGCAAACCACGCTATTCCCCAAAGTTCTCCTTTTAATTCATCCCCAGTCTAATTAGTCGCTCGCTCATCTTCCAGTGCTTTCTATCCGACTTCCTCAAAGCTTCTCAGCGGAGGGACTCTCGGCCCTCTTCCCTAGATTCGGAAGGCGAAGAACAATGTTTGTGGCTTCAAATAGAGGATTAAACGGTTTCATTTTAGCAACGCAACATACTTTGAGGTAATGTGAACGTTGCTAAGATGTGTTCACTAACAGCCCTTGTCTCATTTTATTTGAAGTGGAGTTTGTTTTCTTTTAGTAGCCGAGTGGAATATAGCTTTGGCTGCCGAGCCCCTCAGCGAAGCTCTCTCTCCTGAACGAGGATTTAGACGGCTCACTTAGCTATTGAAGTGAGCCATTCTGCTAAACTTTAATAATATTTTATGTGATCTCATGACTGTGGTGGGCTGTCTGCCTGTTTTGTTCTCTGAAACGGAGGGGTGGCTGTGAACATGCCTTTCAAAGGGCTTGCGGTACAACTTTGATCGTAAAAGAGGGATTCGTATGATCAAAAAAAGACAATCCGAGGATGGTAAGAAGTAAGGATGCCTGTGCTTAGAACTGGAGCACCTCGTTCTGAGGACTGGAGGGAGGGACTGTTACTGTGTTGCTATATGTTCGTGTTACTCGTGTTACAATGCATCTCTCACCACACACGGTAAAAAAGCAAGTGCCGATATAAAGTCATTTCATGGGATGTTGGATCACCAAGTTGTTTGATTAAATTGAATGTTCTTACCTTAGATTGAAATCAACCATCTGATTTGCAGCCATTTGCCTGTTTTGCTTTGCGCTTTCAGTTGATGCGTAGATATCACAATCCTGAAATTTCCGCTAACCAATGGCCTTTACTGATGATGTTTTCCCCCCCCATCACCTTAGAAACCTGTGCTCATGAAATGAGCTGTTAACTGAACAAGCAACAAGTCACTGAGATCTGTTGCCACCATGCTAGCTGTAGCTATAGGAATCACTCCTGGCCCACATGACTCTATGCACACTGGTACTTTATGGACAGTACAGTAGTATCTTGGTAGCACAGTCAGTAGATGAGCTCAGGTTTTACCCTTTGCTTTGCTTTAACTGCTTGAGGTGTTTTCAGTTTTTTTTATGTTAATCTCATTGTGATGTGGGTGAAAGCGTGAAATCGAGGGAATATGGCATACTTAGAATTCATATTCATATTAATGCACAGACATGTTTACAAACTCAGACTTCAGATCAATACGTACATGTGATCTGTCTCTATCACTCTCTATATATCTCACACACACACACACGCACGCGCACACACACACACAGACATGCACACACACACAGACACACACGCACACACACACACGCAGAAATACAGCAAAAAACTGTTGCCGTGTCACCCCGTTCCCCTTTTACAGCTATCGTCAGGCCTCATAAATATTTCACTCCACGTCGTGCCGTTATTTACACACGATACACACGCTGAATGGTAAACACATCAATCTTGCCGGGCCGCGTTCACACACGCGTGGGATGCAGGAGTGTGTGTGAGCAAAGGTGAGCCCATTACTCTTATAAGCGGTCATTAACATGGGTCAGGTTAATAAATAACAGGCCGGGTAATGGCTGAAGAACAGGCTGGTTGCGTTTGGCGGCCTCCGTGCGTTTAGCGTGGTGAAAGGCGCCGCGCTCTGCCATCGACGGGTAGCCGGGGAGTGGCCCGTCCCCTCCAGGTGATATATGTACCTGGGCTATTGGGGCTGACCCCGGCGTCGAGGGCAGACTGAGCGGGGGCAGAGAGTCCCGGGGGGGACAGGTGTGTGATGTGTGAGGGGCAGGGGAGTGTGTATACCATCTGATGGAGGGAGGGAGGGAGACTGTAGCATAGCCTGTAGCGTAGTGGTTAAGGTACATGACTGAGACCTGGAAGGTTGTTGGCTCAAGCCCCGGGGTAGCCACGATAAGATCCACACAGCTGTTGGGCTCTTGAGCAAGGCCCTTAACCCCACATTGCTCAAGGGGTGATTGTCCTCTGCTTAGTCTAATCAACTGCAAGTCGCTTTGGATAAAAGCGTCAGCTAAATAACTAAATAAGGGATGATAGAACCGCTGACAAGGCCGGTCGGCATGGGAACGCTGCTTTTTTTTAACCTCAGCCAAAGCAAGTGACTTGGTTGACTTCAGATGATCCATTGGTATAAATGAATGATGAGCAAATGGCAAAGCCCTTCACAGTCAGCCACCCTACCCAGGGGCATCCTCCACCACCATGGCCAATGGACTGGAGTAACGACTGTTGACGGGGAGGCCTGAGCTCTGAGCTCACCTCTGTTTAGCCTCTGTGGCGATCACCTCTGGAGCCAAATGGGCTCTTAGTCCCAGGGAAACGAATGCCTCCATCTTATCTCCAGTTGTGGAGCTGAGGTTTAAGTGGTTTGGTTAAACTTCATTAGTCTGCGTCTGTTTCTCCCCCTGCTCTGCGGCTTCTGAATCTTATCACCCTCCTCCAACGTCCTCTTTCCACGAGGAGGGGATTTAAGCTTCCTCGCTCCTCCTCCTCACTGATGCTGTCCTGTATTACATGCACCTCTCATTATAATCACTGCCCGTGTAATTAATTTAGTCCAGAAGTGTGCTAAAAGTCCCTCTAACGATCCTAGCTTTAATTAGAGCAGTTCAGACACTACTTTCTTTTTTTTTTTTTTTACTTTATTAAAGGAAGAAAATGGTGATCCCGTACCTTGATTACCGGAGAGCGCACTGGGCCCTCAGACACGTGCCGGATGAGCGGGTGGAATTTATTCAAATCCGTGCCCTGTCACTTTGTACACCATAAGAGGATGACTTTAATTCTGTTTTAAAGTCAGCCAAGGTCCATATTTGGCAAGTGCTTTGTTGGAATCAGCAAGCGTACGGCATGTCACCACGCTTCAAAGGCTCATATATCCATTCACTCTTGCCAAATCAGTCCGGACCTGGGCGGTTAATTCCTCATTGACCCCCCCCCCCCCCCCCCAGGTGACTATTGGTACAGCTGGCTTCAGCTCTGTGCTTTTCCAATTCCTGCCTGTGCCGTCCTGGCCTGCGCCCGCTGCACCGTTTGATTAAAGCGACGCTCCAGCGTCTGCGCCGGCACGGCTGTGGCCGTGACATCACAGCCAAACGCCTTTCAGAAACGCATTAAGGTTTACGGGCATCTTGCGGCATTAAATATGATTAAATGTCGGCTGCCAAGTTGCCCGGGCAGCTGAGGAGCTCGTTCCCGGGGCGGCGACGAGCCCCCCGGACCAGATAAAATGCACTTTCTCACCCCGGCGCCGTTCTCAGGCTGGGTTATAACACCCCTCCGCCGTTCTCAGGCTGGGTTATAACGCCGCGTGCGGTCGGTTCCCTCTCCCGCTGCTCGGTAAGACTGCTGTTTGGAGAATAGAAGGAAAAGCTTTGATGTGTTTTACTTTTTACGCCACTGCTCCTAAGGAGGCTGTCTCGCTCGCGTTCCCTCACGTCGCTCCCCGGTGTTGTTACCGCTAAGCAGCGCCCCCTTGAGGGTTGGAGCCTGCGCACAATAAGACCGGAATTAGGACACCCAACTCTAGATGATTGCAAATGTAGAGTGGAGAGAATTAATGATTATGCAAATGCATTCAAAGATTGTGTGTGTGTGTGTGTGTGTGTGTGCGGGGAGGGGGATGAATAGATGAAGAAGATGAAGAATTGCAGCTAATTAGCGGTAAGGCGTGTTGTTTGAACCCCGCGATTTCGACTTGGGATGCTGAAGTGGAAGTTGGTTGATAAACAAGCAACAAATGAACACAGAGGGAGTTTGAAAAACCTTTAATCTAAAAACAGTCAGATAATTCTGTAAAATAAGCATCTTTCATGTGACTAAATGTATGCTCGTTCCTCCCAGTCCGCTTCAAAACATAGTTTTACAGAGCAGCACATTATCATTATTTTAAAACACGAAACATAGGGTGGTGTGGCTGTTTAAAAGATGCTCAAATAATCTATTGACTGAGAAAATGCTATGGTAATCATTTGTAAGCACATTACACTGATCAATTAAAATTTAAGCCAGTCTAACATTTCAAAAACATGCCCAACACTTCAAAATAAGACACTCTCAATTGTTCTTAAATGATTATTTGCTGCAATATTTCCATTTTTTAACCACCACATACAGGTATATCAGATAATTAATGTGAAATATAATTATTTTATTTTATAAAATAACATTTATTATACATTTATTATAACCACAGGGAAACAGGGCACACAGCTGCCAGATATTCTGCCTGATCCTTTCTTGACACTAATGCTACTGTGTTTGGGTCAAAATTCAATTTAAGGCAGACATTTACAGTATTTACAGCGGCTTAAGTGAAGAGTGATGCTTACAGCTATTTACGGTGAAAGATGGTGAAAGATATTAAGTAAATAAAGAAGGATGTTCAAATACAGTCGTGATGAACACTACACAAACGACCATAGGCTAGTTTTACGCAGCTGCAGTGGCTCCACCCCCAACTATAAAGGAGGTTAGGCTAGTAATATACATCACATTTCTATAATAGCTACTAAAATATCATATTATGGTACACGCCATCCAGAAAAAGCGTACCGAAATCAGTAATAACTAATCATGAAATAAAAAGCTATATACAAAGAAACGCAAGTGTGCATTTGAGCACATCTCCCCTCTAATATACACCTGTGGTCGCACTTAGTGTTTTAGATGAATTTCACCTCTGGGCGCATTCTCGCCGCAGAAGCCGAGCGCCTGCTGTACGTTTCCCCTTCGTTTTGCTTCCAGTTTTTTTAACAGCTCCCCGAAGTTTAGCTTTTAAATATAATAAAGCAAGCCAAATTAAATGTGAATGCAGCAAGAAATGACTTGCAATCGTCATTAATTATGTTTATGTTACCAAATGACGCTTACATGAATACATTTCTGCATTGGAGAAGGGGGAAATAACCCAACGACAAAATGCATAAATAGCTATAGACACGCTTTTACCCACCAGAAACAAAATGAGCAGTGAAGCACACGTTTGAACAAACGCACTTAATTAAATGGCGTAAATTAAAAGTTGTATTAGTCCCTGACCAGGCGCGCTCAGAGGGTAGACTTGGCTTTTTCTTTTTTTTTTTCTTTTTACGACTTTACTATTTAACCACTCCTCCGATGGTCCTACCGCAGCAAACTGCAGTAGGTTATAGGCATGGATAACATAGATATACATGGATAACATGTGAATGCCATGTTTAATTTGAAAAGTAAACGTAAATTATCGATAAAAACGGTAATGACCACAACAACATTCTAACAAGTCTTATAACCACGCCACCAGCGCTTACTTATTCGTTTATCGGCCAAACAACAGAGATACATAATTTATTAGGCTAACTGCGTTCTACATGATACCGGTTTGCATATGAGACTAAAACAATCACAGCACGCAGCGAGGTGTGCTGTGCAGCCGTGTCTGAAGGTTTTTTATTTTCGTAATAGGTGTTGCGCTGTTTCTGCTCCATTGCCCTCCATCCATCCGTGCGCTATTTTCTATCCACAGGTCCGGTCTTTGTCACACCAAGTTGACCCGATCTCCACATACGTGTGTGTGTGTATGTACAGCAAACAAAATTGAGCGGCGGGCTGATGGATCTATTTTGGTGTCAGAATAAAAGGCTCTTGTCAAAGAAAATCGCATTAGTTAAGCAACAGACCTTCAAAGCACCTTCAAAACCCAGACGCCCTAGACGAGACACCTTTTATCCAATACAAACCCCGCCTAATCCGACAGACAGAAGAGGAATGTGCAGATCTAGTACTCCCTGACCGTAAAGCATGCAGTGAGACAAGAGGAGAAATGCGTCATGTAGGCTACTCCTATTAATCAAATAGCATGTTTAGCAAAATAATTATTACTTGTACAAGGAATCTAAACACGTGCATTTTGCATACTGCAGCTGTATGTTAATGGATATGCACTGTGATAGGACATTGGGAGGGTTGGTTGATATCGTATAAATGAAAATAGATTGTGATGATGGTTCTCCCAATTGCAGAGGTACAGAATCAGAGGGAAATTAACAAACAGACTATCTTGAATGTATAGTTGTACTGTACACACACACACACACACACACACACACACAAGGTGGGGTGTGAAGTGATCCGTCAGCAGTAGACACCCACGCAAACACACACGCTTGTGTCCGCTGCGATGGCATCCATCAATAAAGTAATTTGTCTTTTTCTCTTGATGAACCGTTATGAGTCTTCATCCATTTAGCCTTGTACCTTTTGCTTTTATCTGTCTACAGACCACTTAATCCAGCAATTAGAGAGCTGAGGATGCTACACACAAGCCCACGGTTCTCCATTAACTCTGCCCAAGCAATCTCCCCCTCCCCATCCTCTCTCTCTCTCCCTGCCTCCTCCCTCTCTTTATCTCTCCCCTTCGCCTCTTATTCTTTCTGCTCTTATTCTCTCTGCTTTCAATGCCTGGCCTGGCCCCTCTTCCCCTGTCTCTCTCTCTCTTCCTCTTTCTCTCTCTCCCTCCATCTCTCTCTCACTCTCTCCCTCTTTCTCTCTTCCTCCCCCTCATCTCCCCCCCCCCTCTATCCCCCTTTCTCTCTCCCTCCCTCCATCTCTCTCTTTCTCCCCCTCATCTCTCTCCCTTTCTCTATCCCTCTTTCTCCCCCTTGTCTCTCTCTTTCTCTCTCCCTCCATCTCCCTCTCTCTTTCTCCCTCTCTCTATCTCTCTCTCCCTTTGTCCCTCTCTCTCTCTCTCTCTCTCTCTCTCTCTCTGTAGTTTCAGTGCTGGCACGGCCACAGAAGAGCTGTGAGAATGTGTTCATTGATGGGAGCCCAGCTCTCTCCCTTTTCTCCTGTAGAAGATTAGCCTGGCCGTTGTGGAGCGTATGCTTTGTGTTAAAGAGCTCGCCAAAATGACGGCACACAGTTGGCGGATTCATAATCAGCTCCTTATTGCTCCGGCCGTATAATGACTCTGTCTATTATGAAACTCCAGTCAGTTCATACATATAAAACTGCTGTGGAGGTTAGAAAAGGGGGAGGAGGGGGGGGGAAATCAAGAATATAATAATGCTTCAGCAATAATGTATTCTCTCTCTTTGTCTGTATTATTAAACTGCTGTTTAAAAGGGTTGAAGAGAGAATTGGCTGCTTGTGAATTGGAGGAGCCATTGAACTCAATCAGCCCTATCGTTGTGTCGCTCCTTTAAACCGTAATGTCAGCGCTTTTCACCGCCCCGACTTAAAAGCGCATTCCGCCCTAAGATGGATGTGATTTCGTGGCCACTTGGCATTTATACGAATGTTTTCTAATCACATTCCATGGCAACATAGTTTTCCGACGCTCAAAATCAGGGCAGTGGGCTTAATGGCTATGGGTAATCGATATACTATAACTTTAGAGTCTAAGGCAATAGCCTCCTCTTTGTAAGAGCGCCGTCAAACGCAGATAAAAGGAATCCCGCGGCGGCTAGCGAGGCCGCGTGATGCCGTCTTCACGCGGGGAGCGGACGCTCGGGGCGAACCGATTATTCTGTTTATCTGAGAAACGAGGGGAGCGAGAGGGCCGCTGGTGGACCCGCACCAGGCCGTAAGTCACCCGGCCGCGGCGGGGTTTGGAGGGCCCTGCCCCTCCGCTCTCTCCCCGGGTCCCGGCCCTCATTACGGGCTGATGCGGGAGAGGGGGGCGGGAGGACGGGGGTCCTCCTTAACTCATCCGCAGACAGACTCATTTCCCGCGCGCGGAGCTGAACCGGCCCGGGGGGGGGTGTGTAATGGCCTCACGCGCAGCCCTCCCGCGGACGCGTTTACGCCGGAGAGAGGCCGAGCCTGTCCTGGAGGAACGGGGGAAAGCCAGCGGTGCGGTATCCGGGGGAACGCTGTCGGCTCTCTGGCTGTTTAACCCCCGAGCCCCGGCACCGCGGCGCTTTTATCTGCTTCCTCTCCGTTTCTCCCGTGGACGTTTTCCGAGCGCAACCGCGATGAGTCGATGTCACGCGCGGCGGCGAGGGCGGGCGTGCGGCGCGGCAAGAACACGTAGAGCGAACGCACGACCGCACACGCGTGTGCATGCTCACGTGCACACGCGGCACATGCGAACATGCGCTCGTACATGCACGGATCTGTACGTGCATGCACTCGCGTGCGGTCGCACACCCACGCTGCTACACACAGCCGTGCGTTCATGTGTGCGTGTGTTTACACATGCCTGCACGGCCATGCACATACTGTATGCACACACACACAGCATGATTTGTATGTATGCATGCACAGAAAGCAAATTTGCCTGGAAGTGGAGACAGAGTGCAGGATCATGGGATGTGTTTGCTGATAGAGAGAAGGGCGAGTGCCTATTTATGTCACAAGGCGGCAAATGGAGAAAAACAACAGGTCTGTGGGGTTGTGAATGGGGCTGGTTATTAATGCCATAAATCAGCACTGCGCTGACTGATGCGAGTGTGTGCGCGTGTGTGTGTGAGTGTGTGTCTGTGTGTGTGAGTGCAAGTGTATGTGTGTGTGTGTTTCTGTGTGTTTGTGTATGTGTGTGCGTGTGTGTGTGTATGAGTGCCTGTGTGTGAGTCGGTGTGTTTGTGTGTGTGTGTGTGTGTGTGTGTGTATGTGTGTGTGAGTGCATGTGTGTGTATGTGTGAGTGCATGTGTGTGAGTGTGTGTTTCAGTGTGTGTGTGTGGATTTTGTGTGTGAGTGTGTGTGTGTGTGTGTGGAATATTGTGTGTGTGAGTGTGTGTGTGAGTGTTTGTGTGAGTGTGTGTGTGAGTGAGAGTGAGAGTGAGAGTGAGAGTGTGAGTGTGAGTGTGAGTGTGTGTGTGTGTGTGAGTGTGTGTGTGTGTGTGTGTGTGTGTGTGTGTGTGTGTGTGAGAGTGAGAGAGAGAGAGACAGCAGGGCTGACACACTGCCCCTCCCTCTGTGTCTGTGGCCCCGCCCGCAGGAGTGCGGCACACACAGGCCCACCGGTCAGGACAGTAACGAATGGCATCACTTTCCTGTCCTCTTCTCCACCGCCCCCGCCCTGTCAGAGGGGCCATAAAGAAGGATCGCCTCGGTGTGCTGGCTGTAACAGCACTGCTCCGTCCCCTGACTTTCTCAGGCCGATGCTTGAGATCTGTCAGCTGCATGGATTTTGGGGATTTTTTCGCTCTCGCGGTTTTGTGACAGATAGTGTGTGGCTCAAGTTCCGGTTCTTCTCACGCGCTGAAGTGGGGATAGGAGAGGGTGGTGGGGGTGGGGTGGGGAGAGTCATCTGTCTAAATCCCGCAGCTCTGTGATCATGATTTAAGAGGTCAGAAAGGAAAGATAAAGGCCCTTGAATTATTAAAGTAAATGTGATCTAAGTGAATGTGAGAGGAGGGTTTTACAATCCACGTGTGTGCCTGAGTGTGTGTGTGCGCGTATCTGTGTATTATGTGTGTGTGTGTGTGTGTGTCTGTGTGTGTGTGTGTGTGCGCGCGCACCTCTGTCAGTGTGTACTCGTCTGTACAGTACATGTGGGTGGTGGGACATCCCTGTCATCTGAACCTGGCCAGGTGCCATTTTACAGTAGAGAGAGTTGGCATGGGTGGCATGAAACCTAGCATTACATTCCCCAGATTTTAGAATAAGTGTGAAATACACATTAGCTTTGCTTCAGCGTTGTGTTATTATATTTATTCTATTTTTCATTTTCCAGACCTTCCCTTGAAATGGGAAATGAACCTATGATTGACCTTGTGGTGCCCAGGATTATGGTCACAGGTGAGGGAGTGCTTTAAAAATCCCTCCATAAACAGGAGCTACGCAGCAGGGGACTGGCTGAGCTTCAGAAAATCTGAGCAGCAGTTTATCCCACTGCTGAGTGGTGGTATAAGATGGAGTGGTGTGAGGTGGTGTGAGGTGGTGTTAGTTGGAGTGGTGTGAGGTGGTGTTAGTTGGGATGGTGGTGTTAGTTGGAGTGGTGTGTGGTGGTGTTAGTTGGAGTGGTGTGAGGTGGTGTTAGTTGGGATGGTGGTGTTAGTTGAAGTGGTGTGTGGTGGTGTTAGTTTAAGTGGTGTGTGGTGGTGTTAGTTTAAGTGGTGTGAGGTGGTGTTAGTTGGAGTGGTGTGAGGTGGTGTTAGTTGGAGTGGTGTGTGGTGGTGTTAGTTGGAGTGGTGTGAGGTGGTGTTAGTTGGAGTGGTGTGAGGTGGTGTTAGTTTAAGTGGTGTGCGGTGGAGAGGTACAGTTTGCGCACTGTCACTGTGGGAGCTGGATTGATGGCTCTCAGACAGGTAATTTATGACTTCTCAGCAGCTGGAGAGAGGCCGGTGACAGACGACTTTCCCCACAGATAAATAAGCGTATGTCAGGACCCTGAAACTCGTGATACTTGGGTCTCTGCTCCTTCACCCTCCTCCTCCCCTCCCCCTTCCCTGGCCTCCGCTGGCCTCCGCGCCTCCCCTTCCTTCTTGGGTGCAGAGGGCTGACAAACACCAGCCATAATTTACAAAATGGCGGTAGGAAATGGATCATGAAAGAGCTCTCATGCGCTGTAAATTTCGGGCTCCTGTGGATTTGTTTTTTGTTTTTTTCTTTCTGTGTAATATACAGCGCTTTTCCAGGCCAGAGAGTGTGTTATAAATAAAAGAGGTATTTCATAATTTATCACCTGCGGCGAGTTCCTCTCCCTGCAGTTTCCACTTCAGTTGATGGGCACAGGAAGTGACGAGGGTGGCGCTTCTGTTGCAGGAAGCCGGCCCACTAATTTTCCCCCAGGGGGCTACGCCCTATCAGGATTCAGGACCTGGGTAGTGGGAGCTGTAGGGATGGGTGGGGAGGGGTTGGGGAATTGGGCTGTGATGGATCAGGAGCTCATTCTTCCTTTGTAGAAATGGTCATTTACAGCAGTGACTTCCTGTTGCTTGCAGATTCTGTTTCCTGTCAGTGTTCTGTCAGGTCTAGGCTGGGGGGTGGGGGGTGTACAATGTGCTTGACATTTATAGGTAGTCTTTTGGCATTTAGCAGATGTACTTCTCCACAGTTTACAGTCTTCTTTTACCTACCTACCTGGATTTATACACAATATCGAGCTGTTTAAATCAATTTGTACAGCTCGATATTTACAAAACGAATTCAAGTTAAGCATCTTACGCAACAGTACAACAGTACAACCACAGCTCCCCACCTGGGAATGGTACCTACAACACTGGAGTTACAGTACCAGCCCAGCTCTGTAGCCATCGTGTAATGGTGCCTACACCCCGCCTTCCGGCTGCTCTCCCAATGGTCACCTCTCAGGTCAAGCGAAGGAAGGAAGTGGTCAGGTAGGAAGGAATGCTGGGTAACAAATTCCCAGACACGGTGGAACGAATGCAAACCCACTCTCCCAAAAAACTGGAGTGAAACCGTCGGAATAGCTGGAAACATCTCATTGCGTTTTTCGTTTCCCGTCATGTCGTGATTTGGTTGGGGGCTAAACAATAGCAGCGGTTCAGAGGTGGATTTGTAATAATATAAAATCCCCTCCCCTCACTCTCGGAGAGCGCTGGCGGTGACACTAACCGACTGCATTCATTATTGATGTCCCCAGCCCTGCCCTGTGTTTGTATAGGAATCGGGGGCGGTGGAAAGCAGGTCAGCCTTCCCTCTGCACAAAATCACCCCGAGGCCATCCGGACTAAAGGCTGTGTTATAATTACACTTTTTTCATATTTTCATTATTTTTCCCCCCTCACCTGTGTTTCCACTGCTGAAATATCCAGCAAGCTCCCCTTAAAAATATAACTGACTCCTCAGTTCCCTGTCATGGCTCTGCGCCTCCACTCCTCCGCTCCTCTCTCTCTCTTTGTCTCTGTTTCTGTCTGTCTCTGTTTCTCTCTCTCCGCCTCTCTTTCCGGCACTGTGCTCGGAATGGCACGCAGAACCCTCCCACACATATCTCTGCACCGCTCGTGGCAGGTAGAGACTTTGCCCTTCCGTTGGTCACATGTTAATGCTCTAATAAATGCGCCATATCCCCTGCGCAGCTCTGCCGAAACCAACGGGGAGGCTTTCTCTCAAGCAGACTGCTCTTAAAGAGCCTCTGGGTGTGCCTTGGGTGAGCGCGATATCCGCCCCCCCGCTTCTCTCCGCCGCGGCCCGGGGTGCGTCTCCTACCCCGAAACGGCGGGGGCCCCCGTTTCACGCATCCGAAAAGAACGTTTTCAGGAATTTCTCTAGATTACTCCGGCTCCGCTCCCTGCGGCCGTTTGCAGTCTGCGGACAGAGGAGGGGTTCGGCAGGCAGAGCGCGGGGCTTTTAAGTGGATTAAACCCACTCTTCCACACTCATTTAGCTGCCTGTTGTTTAATCCATGAATGCATGAATAGCTCATCAACAGGCTTATGCACACATGCACACATGTACACGCGCATACACAAAGGGTGTATGTGCATGCTCTGAGATGTGTCATTACAGCGGTCTGTTTAGTCCCTTTAAGCGGGCGGTGGGGCTGGGAGTCGTGCATCTGGATACGATGTTTAAGACGGTAATTGGCTGGTTGCATCTCCATCATTGCCTCGTTTCTGTGAAATGAGCGATTACGAGTGGATTGTTTGTTTTGCATTTTTAGCGCATGGTTGATGAGGAGCTAGGTTTGATACAGCGGAGAGAGGGGGAGGAAAGGAGAGGGGGTGGAGAAAAAGACAAGTGAGGGCAGGAGAAGTGAAAAGAGCAGAGAGTAAGGAGAGGGAGAGAGAGAGAGACGGGGACTGAACACAGAGCCCAGATGATTACTTTTGGAAGGAGTAGTTTTCATTCCCTAGCACTGAATGGGCATAAAGCCATCAGCAGTTAATATTCAAAACCGGGCGCGTTTAATATTCAGCGCTCTCGAGCTGGGGCTTAATCTGCCGAGTTTTTGATTGACCCCCACGTTCTGGCAGCTCGACGACCATCGTCGACATTCCAAGCCAGAGCTAGCACAGGACTGTGTGAGTGTGTGTGTGTGTGTGTGTGTGTGTGTGTGAATCGTCTCAGCGGCACTTGACTTTGTTTAAACAGCGGTGCGCGCGTCTGGAGGTGAGAAGGAGGGTGCGGAGCCCGTTGGAGGCCTGTTGAGACGCCGCCCTCGCTGATAAACGGCGGTTGGAGAGCGTAAAGGACCCTCACGGCGGAGTGGTGCTCGACTCGAGTGCGGTATCTCCCTTTCCCAGACCCGAGCTTCCTCAGGTGGAACGTTCCGGAGCGCCGGCGGACGGACACGTCCGATGAGGCGATTGGTCGTGTCCTCGCGCCGCAAGCCGAGCACGGCTCGATCCGTTCCACTTCGCCGTCGAGCGCCCCGGAAAGTTCCGCCATTTTGTTCAGGAGTTCGACACAAATGGAGAGAAAACAAGACAATCATTGACGGCGACAAAAAAGAAAGAAGAAGCTCCACTCGGCGTGATTTATACGTATTTGACTCCTTCTTTCATGAAGAAAGGGATGAAAGGGTCGTAACCGGCCCAGTTTGACCTGACACACTGACTCACCGTTAGTCCTGCCCTATGCGCCCATATATGGACAAACAGAAGAGTTTGTTTCCACTTCCCCACACATCACTCATTGGGTGGTGGGTTTAATGGCGGGTGAGGGGTGGGGCTGACCCGTGGCCCACAGGCCTGAGGTCAGCGGTAATTATCCCGGCCTAGGCTGCATAAATTGGGGCTGGAGGTGGGTGGGGTGGGTCAGCTCAATCTCGGCTCAGACCCCCCTGTCCTAATGGCCCGTCCTGGGCTAATGCATACCGCGGGAGTGGGAGGCTCTTAATGGCGCTCACTGACCC